>NC_049985.1:3296185-3297929 GCF_000003815.2 Branchiostoma floridae | reverse complement strand
TCAATACGTTACGCGAAATAAGTTACGCAACTCGATATGATATTGGAAAATCATATCCAGTTGTATGAGTAGCTATTATTTGGCATATCTTATAACCTGAATGTCTGATGAGTGATGACTTTCATCGAGGAAACAAACAAGCTTCCTGACCACAAGAACAACTCACCCAAACACCATGAAGACCACTGCCGGCATCAGGAAGATCTCTGTACAGGCGATCAGGCGCAGGATGTCCTGCTGCCTGGCAACCAGCTTGTCGAGTAACGAACGTAGAAACTGTCCCGCATTCGGGCCCTGGATCTGTTCATGGAAGACGAAACACCTTATATTACAGGCTGTAGCACATGCTTGTCAAAACACTAAAATCAAAACATAGTAAACTTTGCATCTCAGTTTATAGCAAAATTACCAACTCATATTTATCTAAGGTTCTGTCTATCAAATATCAATTCATAGTTTTGTTTAAATACCTTATCAACATAACTTCATAAGACTATGTACAGTCGTTGATGAAAGCAGATGCTTCTTGGTTTCTTGCATGTTGTTGCTTTTTTTTCCTTTTGAGTTAGAGAAACAGTAACCTGACTTAATAATGCTTCTAGCTAATAGCAGGGCTCCACTGATGCTTCAAAGAGCTCCATTTGGACCTGGAGCTTCCCTTAGAGCCCTGGACAGTTGGAGTTTGTGTTACATAGACTGATACTAACAGGACTCACATTAAGTAATGTCTTGGTGAAGGCTGTGGCATGGAGTAGGGCAAACAGGAACACAGGCATAAGAATCACTGGGACATGTGGGTTAAGGACAAAAAGGTAATTTTTGGAGTAATTGCTAAATGACACATATCACTACTTCTACTTGTAAATTGGTTGATAAAACTGAGATACCTGATCTTTAGAAAATCATGGAAAGAAGTTAGAATAGATAACATTTCAGAATATGACATCAAAGATTACTGGAGATATTGTGCTTCTTTGGGGAGTTAGTAGGTGCAGACAGATCCAAATGAAGATGAGCACTATTATTACTAGCAGACTTGAAAATCTTTTGGACATCCTTGCAATTGGGGAAGAGGGAAGCATGTATGCCACAGAAAGATTACTCTTCTAACATCACCCCCCCAAAAAAAGAGGAAGAAAAATATAACATCACCAAAAAAAAGAACAATATGACATATATCAAAAGACAGAAGGGTTGGATGGGTGCTCTGTGGCACTTTGCAAAAGATATTTGTAAATGGGAATGAGTTGACGAAGATGAGGAAAAAATTACTGTTCTAAGTAATCTAACATCACCAAAAAAGGAGAAAAAAATTGACAGATTTAAAGCTACAAGGTTTGGTTGAGTGCTTTGTGGCACTTTGCAAAGGATACTTGTGAAGGGGAATGAGTTGACGAAGATGAGCGCGAAGAAGAGGTAGTGCGCGCTGTCCTCCAGGACCAGCTGAGCAAAGAACTCCCTGGTGAGCTGCGGGCGGGGCAGTCTCTGGTGCAGCCGCAGGACACTGGTGATGGCACTACTGATCAGGGCGCGCTGGTAGCAGCCGTACGCAACATGCATACTGTAGGGGGAAAAACAAGACGAGTTTAAGCACTTTAACAACATGGAAACACAGTCGATACACAGCAGGGTGATCTCTGGTGCAGCCGCAGGACACTGGTGATGGTGCTACTGATTAGCGCACATTGGTAGCAGCCGTACGTACACAGCATACTGTAGGGGGGAAGAGCGAGAGTTTTACTTC
>NC_049985.1:3282673-3295234 GCF_000003815.2 Branchiostoma floridae | reverse complement strand
AAAGAAGTATAAATGTGTACTGTGTAAAATCTTATTGAGTACAGACTTTTGCTAGCTGTAAGTTTCTGTATATTACTGTGTCACTTGTATATATAGCAGAGAACAGTCTAAGGCGTCACTGAAACAGAAAGAAAATATTGTCTTGATCACATAACATCTTACTAGTACCAACAAAAAGCAAAAATCTACAAAAGTTCAGGTGTGACATCTTGCCAACTGCTTTGCTGATTGTTTAACAGTTAGCTACAATCCGTTGTTTTCTACTATTCTTTGGAAATGTATGTTTTAATGTATTAGAATCCGATCCATCTTTTCAACTTGTACGATATTTTTACAATCAAAAATGCCCTGCATAATGCCTCGCATCGGCTCAAGCACAGTGCACCATTAAACTATCTAAATTCTCGTCAATCCCCACACACTGGTTTTACTAAAAAAACTATATACCGTTCCTTGGAAATATGTTTCAATGTGTCCGAATTCATGATCACTATCTTTTCAAATTGTACGTTACTCTTACGATCGAAAATGTCCTGCAGGACCTCCTGCAGCTGCATATATAGACGCACGCCCCCCTCCCACCCGCACGTAAACTGTTCCAATCGTTGCACAATAAACTTGACTGTATACCCTCCACAAAATCTTTCGTCAAATGTCGTGCTCATTTTACTCACATGACACTACGCCTTAGAATGTAATGTTATATTTTAATACATCCGAATTCCAGAAAGATAACTTTACAAACTGTACCAATTTCTGTACGATAAAAATCTCACCTCCTCCGCACCGTCAACGCCCGTGAGGGTATTTACCGGAATAACCCGAAATGACCCGGAATAACCCGGAATAACCGTAATATTTCTTGTTCCCATGGCCATATATACATTATTTTATGCCAAAATATTGCATTCTGCGATCTTAACTTATCAAAGCACACTGTATTTCGGTAGCTTTCATCCTTTATTAAGGTTATTCCGGGTTATTCCGGGTTATTCCGGGTTATTCCGCTAAATACCCGGACCCGTCAACGCTATCGCAAAATGAACCGTGCGATTTAACGACAACTCCTCAAATGTTACATGACCAGTGTTTTACTGCAAATCAAGAAACATTTTCCTTTCCTAGACTTTGCTAATGAGCGCTGCAATGTTTTCTGTACGAGTAGAGGTCATGGATAAACAGTATTCTTACAACGTTTATTTGAAGGGCTAAGAAGGGCTGAGAATTGTCGTAAAAACGCACGGTACATTGCGTTTATTTGAAGGGCTGAGAAGGGCTGAGAATTGTCGTAAAAACGCACGGTACATTTTGCGACCATAGCAGACCCATCCAAGGACGAACCATTAAACCGGGGACAAAGCCGGGCGCCTGCGGCGCCCCGGCAAAAACAAATACGTTACGCGAAATAAGTTACGCAACTCGATATGATATTGGAAAATCATATCCAGTTGTATGAGTAGCTATTATTTGGCATATCTTATAACCTGAATGTCTGATGAGTGATGACTTTCATCGAGGAAACAAACAAGCTTCCTGACCACAAGAACAACTCACCCAAACACCATGAAGACCACTGCCGGCATCAGGAAGATCTCTGTACAGGCGATCAGGCGCAGGATGTCCTGCTGCCTGGCAACCAGCTTGTCGAGTAACGAACGTAGAAACTGTCCCGCATTCGGGCCCTGGATCTGTTCATGGAAGACGAAACACCTTATATTACAGGCTGTAGCACATGCTTGTCAAAACACTAAAATCAAAACATAGTAAACTTTGCATCTCAGTTTATAGCAAAATTACCAACTCATATTTATCTAAGGTTCTGTCTATCAAATATCAATTCATAGTTTTGTTTAAATACCTTATCAACATAACTTCATAAGACTATGTACAGTCGTTGATGAAAGCAGATGCTTCTTGGTTTCTTGCATGTTGTTGCTTTTTTTTCCTTTTGAGTTAGAGAAACAGTAACCTGACTTAATAATGCTTCTAGCTAATAGCAGGGCTCCACTGATGCTTCAAAGAGCTCCATTTGGACCTGGAGCTTCCCTTAGAGCCCTGGACAGTTGGAGTTTGTGTTACATAGACTGATACTAACAGGACTCACATTAAGTAATGTCTTGGTGAAGGCTGTGGCATGGAGTAGGGCAAACAGGAACACAGGCATAAGAATCACTGGGACATGTGGGTTAAGGACAAAAAGGTAATTTTTGGAGTAATTGCTAAATGACACATATCACTACTTCTACTTGTAAATTGGTTGATAAAACTGAGATACCTGATCTTTAGAAAATCATGGAAAGAAGTTAGAATAGATAACATTTCAGAATATGACATCAAAGATTACTGGAGATATTGTGCTTCTTTGGGGAGTTAGTAGGTGCAGACAGATCCAAATGAAGATGAGCACTATTATTACTAGCAGACTTGAAAATCTTTTGGACATCCTTGCAATTGGGGAAGAGGGAAGCATGTATGCCACAGAAAGATTACTCTTCTAACATCACCCCCCCAAAAAAAGAGGAAGAAAAATATAACATCACCAAAAAAAAGAACAATATGACATATATCAAAAGACAGAAGGGTTGGATGGGTGCTCTGTGGCACTTTGCAAAAGATATTTGTAAATGGGAATGAGTTGACGAAGATGAGGAAAAAATTACTGTTCTAAGTAATCTAACATCACCAAAAAAGGAGAAAAAAATTGACAGATTTAAAGCTACAAGGTTTGGTTGAGTGCTTTGTGGCACTTTGCAAAGGATACTTGTGAAGGGGAATGAGTTGACGAAGATGAGCGCGAAGAAGAGGTAGTGCGCGCTGTCCTCCAGGACCAGCTGAGCAAAGAACTCCCTGGTGAGCTGCGGGCGGGGCAGTCTCTGGTGCAGCCGCAGGACACTGGTGATGGCACTACTGATCAGGGCGCGCTGGTAGCAGCCGTACGCAACATGCATACTGTAGGGGGAAAAACAAGACGAGTTTAAGCACTTTAACAACAATGGAACAACAGTCGATACACAGCAGGGTGATCTCTGGTGCAGCCGCAGGACACTGGTGATGGTGCTACTGATTAGCGCACATTGGTAGCAGCCGTACGCAACAAGCATACTGTAGGGGGAAGAGCGAGAGTTTTACTTCAACAATGATGTTACAACGGAGCAGGGTGCTTTCTGGCACAGCTGCTAAAATCTTGTGAAGGCAGCTATAGGCCTACAAGTAAGCAAACTGCAGAAGGAAAAGATACAATTAGAGATAAAACAATAACAAATTAAGGCTCCACAAACCATAATATCATAATCATCCACTGGGTGAGTCATCCCTTTTAGTTGAATACTGTGAGTATGCCACAAAAGAACACCCTAGTAGTAATGATCCTTCTTAATCAAGTTGCCATTAAAAAATTCATTTGCTTAAGTATGGTTAGCCCTCGCCTGACAGGAACAACATACAATAAACTGGATAGAATGAGTCAGTTATCCTGAACACATAGATACTCACCCTAACAACGGTATGGCATACAGGAGGGAACATCCCACGGTGAAGACTCGACTCAACCACAGACCAGCATCCACCTTATGGGACATCATGTAGCTCTGGAACAAACAATAAAATTCTGTCTCTTGGAATAATTTCATCTGCTTGAGCTACATCAGATGAGCTTCTGCATTGTAGGACATGTAAATCTATAGCTGTCTAAAGACTGCCCTTATTTGTACACTCAAAATCAATAATATTACATATGTATCATCAGCATGCCATCATGACTGTAACAAAGAAGTAAAAATATGGGGCCTGGCCTGTATTAAAAGTCTAAAGGCTGTCAGACAATCAGAGAATTTGTACCACCAGAAGAAAACATTTTGCTGATTGTCTGACAGCTGGTTAAAACTCTCTCCAAGCAGAGGTTTGGCTCTGGCTGTGTTTGATGTGATTTTTGTTTGTTTGTTTGTTTTATCGGGCTTTCTTTTCTGTGCCGTGTTCTTTATGTCTCAAGATTGAATCCATGACTGGCTACACCACCTCCATCCTGGAAGACCGTGGTTTGGCCGTGAGACATAAAGAACATGTTACAAAGTAGAAATCCCAATAAAAACAACAACAACAAAAAACATGTCAAAAACTGCCAGGGCTAAACCTTTGCTTGGAGAGTACGTTGGAGGCCAAGCGCACAAAAGTAGAAACCTCAGCCCGGTTTAGCAGAATTTGGACCAAAGGTATAATTACAGTGGCCATCAAGGAGGCTCTGCCTGGGAGAATGAAGTACATAAAATAAATGCATTTCAGTTCACTGGGATTTAATTTCGCGGAAGCAGGAAAATGGAGTGTTCGCGGTGGTTTTGAATTCGCGGTAGCGCCATCTCGCAAACTCATCAACAGTACTGTACTGTAGTCGCACACTGTATTATGAATATATGCGGTGGTTTTAAGTTTGTGGTTTAGCAGCCAATGCGAAAACTGTGACTATAAAACCACCGTGAAAGTTTCTGCATTTACAGTAACATGTACATACCACCACCCCTTGTTGTGGCTGTGAGGAGTCAGTCCCAGCATCCCCTGCTCCAGTGGAACCACTACCAGTGGTACTGTCAGCCATTCTGTATCGGATCTGTTAATACAAATATGTGGATCAGTCATGTACATAACTGCTCAACCGCAGTCAGTAGTCACGTCAAATACCCTGGGAAAACGCAGACTCCTACAACCGCGCACATGGTTTACCGATCCCCGTAGCATCATGCACTGTAGTCTCTTACTGCCATGGAAAAATGCGTATAGATCAAAATGCGGTTTTAAAATTGCGGTAAAGTGGCCGCCGCGAAAACTGCAAACATTAAAGGCGCCCAGAGCAGTTTTTTTTGTATTTCTAATTTTAATTTTCAAGTCATTTTACACACAGTAAGGCTAAATAAGATTATCTCATTGCATATCCACCTTCATTGAGCAAAGTTGAGACGTCGTTGGGTGGTGAGAAGTCATTGAAAATCTGAGCGCTGCACGTGTCATTATTTCAAATTTCTGAACGTGACCAATGAATCCCAAACGCCTCCAGAGATATCGTCACTTGTTCGAATATGGTTTCGATTTGCGAACGGGCGAATCAGATTCAATTCTTCGGGTGACCTCACGCGTTCTAAAATCGCCCTTCGAAAATCACCAAAAATTACCGACAGGAAACCGTTAGTGGCTCAATCCTGTGCTGATTTATTGACGGACCCAATAACTCAAAGGCGGCCGTTTGCGGCATGTTTTTGCATCCTTTTAAACGCTGAAAGTAAGAAGTATGATGATACAAATGTGCTTAATATTGTTGCAGTAATATTGTTCCGATTGTCTTATCCAGAATATTTTTAGTTTAAATGCTCTAAAAACTGCTCTGGGCGCCTTTAAACCACCGCGAAAGATTTTGCATTTACAGTAATATACCTGTATAATGCTCTTGGTATTACAAACAAGTGCATGCAAGTCCAGAGAAGCATAGGCCTTTCTCAAATTCTTATGATTACAAACAAAGACAATAGCTAATTTTACAACACGTTAAGGGAAGCATAATGTACATTGCTTATCGCGCATCTGTATCGATGTACTGCGGGCTATATAATCAGGGATGGAGATTATGATGATGATGATGATTTAAAAAAGATGTTGAGTCACGAATTGCTTCTAATCAGCAGCAAGAAAATATTCTGCATGAGAATAAAAACGCTTGTTTTCAGATCGTACTCTCTCTTTTCGACATCTGTAAGTAATCAGTAAACCCTACATAACATCTCTACCCTACAAAACGGGTTACTTACAGTAGAATTCGGCAGATATTTGGGAATATTCGAGAAAAATTGGCCGGCTCCGAATATTTACAGCATGCTAATGACGTCACAGGTCAGAGGTGGGAGTTCAGAGGTCGGAGTCTAAAGGTCGTCTCGCCGGTACATGTGGTGTGTGGTGCTGGGAAGTTTGGATAATTTTTGACAGGTAAGGGACGGAGTTCAAGGGCAAATACCCATGATTACAAAGTCTGTATTTCCTGTTATCCACCCAATGCTATGGGTACCGACCACAGCGCCGGGATTCGAACTCGCGTCCTTGTGGTCCAGACAGCTCAGCAAACGTGTCCTCCAAGCAGATGATGAGCAGGGCCAGGGAGATCGTAAAAAATGTCATTCTCAAACTTGACCCGCCCGTTTTCCTGGCTCACCAAAACGGGGCAAGTTAGGAATGTCTCGATCTTTGCTGTGACGCTGTGACAGAAGGTCAGACTAGACGTCCCGACGCTATTCAAGCAGATAAATAAATAAATAAATAAAAAACTTGCAGACCTGGCCCCTCCCCCTTTGCTCTAATAACGTTACATTTATACCTTTATAAATGCATTTGATATGATTTGCTGACTGGTTAAAAACATAGGAACGCAAACTAATCTTATATCAGATTTCATTTATCAATCAATCGATCAAACAGTCCATCACTAATCTTCTTGCACATTTTATATTATTATTATGATTGTTATCTTTTTATTCAGTCAAGCAAGTAAAGAATTAGAACCTCCTTCACTTGAGTTAAGCAATCAACCTTAAGGATGGATCTAGTTTTTGAGACCACACACTGATACTTTCTTGGTGATGTTTGCTGCACAGAAGATGGCTTCACCTTGGTCCAACCCCCGTATGCAGTACTCCTGTATGAGGAGGTACCGAGGTCCAGTCAAACTGGTGGTACTGGACTGGGCAGGGACCGTCATCGACTATGGGGTGTGCGCGCCCGCACTGACCTTCTCGGAGATCTTCAAGAACGAAGGTGTGCCCATCTCCAACGAGGAGGCAAGGGGGCCCATGGGAGCACACAAAAGGGTGAGATCAGATTTCCAAAAAAAATATAATATATGACACCCAAACAAAACTACAGCAGATTTGCTTCCTGAAAGTTTGTTTTAAACTTGAGCATGCTGAATTCTGTATTTCCTGTGGAAGCAAATAAGAGATTCAACAAAATTCAAGTTATGGATCTTTAAATCCGAAATCCTTTAAGGAAATCATCTGGTTTGATAAGTTTGGACAAGGAGGTACTAAAAGGAAGGTTTAAGCTCCCAGGTTTGGGGTAGATTGTGATACATAATGCAAATCCAAGCCTGTCTCTTTACTTAGTGAAAATGTGATAAGCCATGAAATTTAAGTTATTATGATTGTCAATTACTTAGTGTAAAGTGTTTTAGTTACTTTGTATTAAATTAACCTCCATGAAAAATGGAGGTAAAGTTTTTGGTGTGTCTATGTGTGTGTGTGTGTGTGTGTCTGTCTGTGTGTGTGTGTTTGTGTTTCTGGATATTTGTGGTCAGCATAACTCAAGAACCTCTTGTTTATTCATTTTTCCCGTGACCTCCCCCACTCCACTGGACCTCTGGAAAGAGCGGCTAAGGCCGACAAGGCCATTCCAGTCTAGATAAAGGTTTTTGATAGATTGATTTCCCATACTGATGCCTGCATCACCCCGTCATCTATCAGGTTCACATCCAGCGTGTTCTGGAGAACGAGAGCGTGAGGGGGCGGTGGATCCAGAAGCACGGCGGACCCCCCACGGAGGAGGACGTGGATCGCATGTACGCCAACTTTGTACCCATGCAGCTGTCCGTCATGAAGAACTACTCCACCATGATACCAGGTAAGGCAGATGTAGGAGTAAAGACTAAAATGTGATGACAACTGACAGGGCTCGAAATACTGGGTGCATGTGCACCCAGGTGCACCCAAAATTGGAGCTGTGCACCCAATTATTTTCTGTGCACCCTGTGCACCCAATATTTTCTTAGGTTTATGTATGTAAAGATATCAAAGTATACTAGGGCCCTGACGTTATTTACTGGGGGGAGGGGGCTGGTGCAAAATAGGTCTGGTAAAAAATTTTTCAATGGCCCCCCCCCCTGCCCCAAAAATTTTTTCAATGGCCCCCCCCTCGCCCCAAAAAAATTTTCAATGCCCCCCCCCCCTCCAATTTTTCCTTACCTTTTCCATTACACACAGTCTGTCATTAAATAATATAGCAATAACAATAGCGGTAGCATTGTTTGAACGTGACGACGATCGGCCCGGGGTGTCAAGACCCGCGCGTCAACAAATTACGCACGTTGGAGTCCTGCTGGGGCATATGTTATCTCCCAAAATTTTACAACAGCCGAGTTTTCATGTAGCACTTGATGTTGTTACACTCACGCTGCAACGGTTATAAGACTTACCTTGTCTGATATCACTTCTCCAATCTACGTGAAAAAAAGTCTCTGGTAACGTTTAATACGCAAGATCACGAAACTGAACGTTTCCGCCAGACCGACGGCTAGCTGTTAAAGGCCGTCCAGGGATCGGAGGGCCGAAGGCCCGACCGGTCTCGGGGGTTAGGGGCATGCTACCCGGGAAATTTTGATATTTTTGACCCTCTAAAACGAAATTTCCCGCATTCTGTGAGGCAAAAAAATTTGGATTTTGTGCGTCCACATCAACAAAGAGAAAAGCGGGCGGGGAGGGGCGGGGCGGTAATCCAACTTCGGCGATCTTTTCCACCACACATGTACGAAATTTACACAAAAGAAAACAAATTAATGTTGTAGATGGAAGAGACTTGGGTACATTTTAGCGATATCGTTTCGAAAACCGCTTCAAGACTGCTTCAATCTTTCCAAAACGGGAGTTATTTCGGCCAATTGCAACCTACAAACTTGCCAAAAAAAATTCGCGCCACCATGACGTCATATGCAGCAGAGAGCCCGCTGTCACGAAAGTAAACATCGTAATGTTTTATCCCGTTGCCGTCCGTGAACCATTCTGTATACAAAGAACAGATGCACGCAGGATTGATATTTCTACCAATTTTAGTTTCTATAGTTTTCTTAAACTTCGTGCGAACATGGAATCACACGACAGAGGCGGCTGCAGAAAAGTTCTCAGTATGGGGAGGGCGAACTATATCAACGTAATCCTTGGGGGTCCGGGGGCATGCTCCACCGGGAAAATTTGGAAATCTTGACTATCTGAAACGGTCTTTCCTAAATCTTGATGGGCAAAATTTGCTGGCAGACTAAGCTTTAAGTTTAATAGCCTTTCTATTAGAACTTCACATGGTTTTGAGGGCGACGACGCCCCCAACGTATTTCCACAATTTCGAGCGCCGGGCATGGCACGAGCCGTCGCAAGGTAGGTCTGGAGAAATGTCATTCAAATGATGAAGTTTGGACCCTCTGAGACACGATTTTCTGCATTTTGAGGGATAAACTTCGCTGGTAGACTATGCTAAATGTAATGACAATTTTCTGTCAGAGGAAGAGACTTTTGATGGCGACGAGCGCCGAAGTGTTGTGTGCGCCAGAGGCGCAAGCCGTCGCAAGGGACGTCCAGAGAAAAATTGAAATCTTGACCATCTGAAACTTCATTTCCTGCATTTCAGGGGCACATTTTGGTAGTATTTATCAAGGCCCCTCAGGCAATTTTTTTTCAATGGCCCCCCCTTCGGCTCAAAAATTTTTTCAATGGCCCCCCCCTCGGCTCAAAAAATTTTTCATTGGCCCCCCCCACCTATGCACCAGCCCTCCCCCCCCCGATAAATATCGTCAGGTCCCCTAGTATACATCATATTCTTGACATCTATTAAAGTGTTAGAAAGATAACAAAAATGTCTGTCATGGTACTTGTTTAAGAATTTGATAGCTTGTAACTAGGTTTTGCTATTAGGTTATTACTTAGATTTAAGTGGTGCACCCAAAAAAATTTTGGTGCACCCAATTTTTTAAGCTGGGTGCACCAGTGCACCTAATCCCAAAAATGAATTTTGAGCCCTGACTGATATATGGGGCTGTTCAGATTTGTTACTTTGTGAAAATGTTATAAGCCATCTCCCATACTGATGCCTGCTTCACCCCGTTATCTATCACCTGTCCATCAGGAGGAGCTACTCCACCATGATACCAGGTCAGGCAGAGTTAGGAGTAAAATGTGAAGACAACTTGAATATGTTAGTTCAGACTTGTTTGAACCATGGGCAAAGTGGAGGAATTCAAAAGACTAGGACATGTGTAAAGTGAGCCAAATGGTTAAGGTAGTCAGCCAGATGAGGTCCCATGCTTGACTTGTTTGAGGAGAGCCATACCTAGAGCATAGTAAGGACCCACCTCACTTGCGGGAAGGAGTAGAGGTCCTTCCAGGTGTGTATAGATCAAAATTGAAGGTCTGAGGCAGGTTGTGTACAGAAACTGCTGTGTTCAGTAATGTATGTCTGACTCCGGAGCCACCAAGAAGCCTGTGGTACAGGTAGATATACACACACAAACACATACTTAATGTCCAGTTTGACGTCTGTTGTTCCCCATCAGGCGAGGGTTAGTACAACCCCCTTAAATCTTCATCTGCCAAGCGAAGCCAAGATTTCTAAAGGCAGTTTGCCAGTTAGGAAAAAATAAAGAATAAAAATATTAAGCATCTAAACCCGTGTCCCCGTCCCAGGTGCCGTGGACACAGTGAACCAGCTCAGAGAGAAGGGGATGAAGATCGGGTCCACGACTGGCTACACCACGCCCATCCTGGACGACCTGAAGCCGGTCGCTGCCCAGCAGGGCTACGAACCGGACTTCTACGCCGCAGCAGACATGGTCCCGCAGGCGCGCCCGTGCCCTTATATGGTGTGGCTGAACGCCATCAAGCTAGACGTGCATCCGATTGAGGCAGTTGTGAAGGTATGCTAGTTTTCTATGTTAAGGATGGCAGACTGTATTTGCCATCTTGACATAGGTTCTAAGCACACACACAAATACAAATACACACTCACACAAATACACACGCACAAATACACACTCACACACAAATGCACACGCACAAATACACACTCACACACACTTACATACATACAAATACACACACTCATTCACATACCAATACACACTCACACATACAAACACACACTCACACACACATACAAATACACACTCACACCCATACAAATACACACTCATACACAAAAAACACACAGTCACACACATGCAAATACACACTCACACACCTACCAGTACATACACTCACACATACAAATACATACACTCACACATACAAATACACACGTACACACATACAAATACACACTCACGTACAAATACACACATTTGCATACAAATACACTCACATACAAATGCACACTCACACACATACAAATACACACTTAAACGCTCACACACATGATATATACACACACACATCACACACACATTCAAGCACACACACAAACATACATAGGCACACACGCACAAACATTCAAACACATGACACACACACACAAACATTCAAACACATGACACACATACACACACAAACACTCACACATTGCCTCCTTGACACACACACCACACTTACTCACACAAGACGAAAACAGTACTCCAGTCCTTTGGATTATTGAAGTAAAAAATGTGACAGACAAAGCAGTACTCTGCTCCCTTGAGGCAGAGTAGAGATTCTGATTACATTCATGAATGTGTTCTGAAGATATGACAAAATGCACAATATTTATTCCAGGTGGATGACACGGTAGATGGAGTGAAGGAGGGAACATCAGCAGGATGCTGGGCTGTGGGCGTGGCAAAAACGGTATGTCTAATTTCCTATCTATTCTATTTATACGGTCTGACAGTAGATTCATTATCTTTTGTGATGTTTTTATTTTGCAGTAGGAGGAAAAGGAGGTTGTTGATGTGTTTTAGATTTGCAGTTGAAATAGTTATGTAGCACACTAGTCTAGTGATACAAGGGAGACATACATGTACTGTACTTGAATTCATGCAAGAGAGGTACTAATAACTGCAAAACCTGCAAAAATATAACCATTGTGAAACCTTCAAGATTTACATTATCCCATCTAACCATGACCATATGTGGTGCGTATTCATCCCAACCATCTTTCTTTGTCATAGAAGTTGGCTGGCAAAGATTTAAGGCATAATGATATCTACATTTTAAGTGCAGAGAAACAAATTTGACATTTCTTTAATTTGACTTTTAAATCTGGCATTTAAAGGTCAAGAAATAGAATTTATTGTAAAGGTCAAAATGTTATTGTTTATTGTTTTCCCGATCACACCAAATTGACCTTTCACCCTTGCCCCTGGTTGCTAGGGTAACTATGTGGGAGCCACAGAGGAGGAAGTGGCGGCCATGAGCCAGAGTGAGCTGGACAGGAAGCTGCAGCGAGCCTACGACACTCTGATCGACTCCGGCGCTCACTACGTCATCGACAGCATTGTGGACCTGCCGGATGTTATAGCAGACATCAACCGACGCTTGGCAGCCGGGGAGAGGCCTTGATTTTTTTGAAAATTTATTGTCCAATCACTTCCGAAAATAATTTCATCAGGTTGGTAGAATGTAGGATAAGTCTTGTACACAACCAGGATGTTCTTACTGTGCTTACTGTCTTACATTTTGGTGTCTATCAGACACCTTCCTCAGAGCTTCAGACTGGAGTTTTGGTTCTCACCGCTATATGTAAGCACAGTATGTACATCCTGGTTGTGTACAAGAATTCTCCTATATCCTATGTCCAATCAGA
>NC_049985.1:3177871-3282573 GCF_000003815.2 Branchiostoma floridae | reverse complement strand
GGCTCTTACTTCCTTGCCCCGTCCTATATCCTATTGTCCAATCAGATTTTCAGTCATCGACAGCATCGTGGACCTACCGGACGTCATAGCAGACATCAACCGAAGGCTGGCAGCCGGGGAGAGGCCTTGATTTTTTAGAAAATTTATTGTCCAATCACTTTCGAAAATGATTTCATCAGGTTGGTAGAATAGAGGATATAGGAGAATTCTTGTACCCAACCAGGATGTACATGTACTTTCTGTGCTTACATGTACATTTTGGTGTCTATCTGACACCTTCCTCAGAGCTTCTGACGTCCGTCACAGCAGACATCAACTGACAATTGGCAGCAGGGGAGAGGCCTTGATTTTTAGAAAATTTATTGTCCAATCACTTCCGAAAATAGTTTCATCAGGTTGGTAGAATATAGGATATACTGTAAATGCATTTAAGTTCGTGGGGATTTAATTTCACGGTAACGGGAAAAGATACTTTTCGAGGTGGTTTAAGTTCGCAGTAGCACCAGAAACTGTAGTCTCTTACTGCCATGGAAAAACATTAAACCACTGCGAAAGTTTCTGCATTTACAGTAGGAGAATTCTTGTACACAATCAGGATGTACTTACTCACAGTGCTTACATTTCTGTGTCTAAACAGACACCTTTCTCAGAGCTTCTGACTTCTCACCGCTATATGTAAGCACAGTAAGTACATCCTGGTTGTGTACAAGAATTCTCCCATATCCTATTGTCCAATCAGTTTATCAGTCATTGACAGAGGCTGAACTGTGTTGATTTTACACAGTATATTTTGAAAACATTGAAATTATTTCCCTGAAGGTGGAGTGACGCCCACCAAGCCTCTTCGGCTACTCTAATAGTGTGCAGAAAACACACACGGATTTGGTGTGTGCCAATGTCCACATGTACATGTCAACATTTGCCACTAAAAATCACAAACATAGAATTTAAATGTGCGGTGTGAAGACGAGCGGACTGCAGCCTACCCTTGTGTCAGGGATCTCAGCAGCAGTTTAATCAAATAATGGATACTACCGCAGACTATCAAAATATCATCACAACACTGTAATTATGACAGTCATAGCATTATAGTATACCAAGGTTATATCATATATAACCTTATTGAGTATACAAGACAATTTTGGAATATGACAACTGTATCAAAGTAAAAAATAGTCTTGCATGGATGATAATCTTTTTGGGATATAGGAGTTTTTGTGTCTGGTGGTTTAATGACATTATTGATCCTACCAGGCCTGCTCCAAGCCAGTCAGATACACAGTAACCATTAATTTTACGCTAACTAGTCTAAGATGAAATGCATATCAACATTTGGGCTTGTAAATGCTTTATATGATGTATGCTAGAATGAATTAAAATGTGTTCAAAATAAAGAAGTTGTTGAGATGTCTTTTTTCCCTGACAGTGTGAGAGGTGTCCAATCTATGTATTATTTTGTTTTCAAATTCTCCCTCATCGACCAGCTTTTCTCTGTACTATAGTCTATTATTATTACAACAGAAGGCAGCTTGATATGACTGATGCATTTCCATTCTACTTGCAATGGCTGGATTAGTCATACAGGTAATAGTCTACATACATGTATCCCACCTTGAGTCATGCTGACACAACCATGATGAAACAGTACATTCCACTCACCAGTATTTTTTCTTCTTCATTGCATTTCGAATAATTTTTATACAAAGAACAGTACAATAACAGTAAGTTACAGTTATTACTAAGAGGTACACGGAGGAAAAACATATGGTATTGAAAATGTAAAGACACCAGTATTTAGATTTTAGTTTTACTTCAATATTTTCAACAGCACAAATTAACACATGTACACACCATTTCTAATATTCACCAAGGACATTACATGACGATATATGACGTCCTTGTATACACTGATATCACAAAATATATCAATAGCCAGTGACAGATCAAAGTTATCTTGACTTTAAGACTAACATCAATACAATTTTTGAAACATCTTAATTTGCTTCATATTTTATGGATCCAGGCATTTTGTTCCTTCAGTTGTAGGTTTGATACCTGACCACTACTAAGTCTCTACCTTAAGGCTCTCAAAAATCACTGCTCTGTGTACTGTGGTGCATCCAACTGCACTCCGCACAAAAATGCATTTTCTGAGAAAAAGATCCAATTGAAATTCTGTCCAGGCTCAAACCAAAGATAAGCCAACGTCAGAATTTCAGCATAATTTTTTACATTGAGTGAACATTGTTTTCTAAATTTGGGAAGAAATAACCTTTGCTTACCAGAGCTAGCTGGGTGGTGTGGTTGTGCCTCATGTTTGTCAGTCCCACAGCAAACTGGTAGAAATTTTAATGTAGAAATGAAATGTCGGACTAAATATGATTATTCATGGCACATTCGCGCAGACCAATAACAGTGAGCCACATTGCCTACGCTAGCAGTTTCCTGTTCATTTCTGGATTTCCATGGTTACTAAGGCCACAACAATTTGATTTGAACGCTCTCATATTTTTAAAAAGGTATGCTTAACTGGAAAACAAATAATGAAAACACACCTTGACAATTGTCCTTAAATCAATGAAAATAAACTGATCTCATCTCAATTGTACATTATTTTTCAGTTTTGACCTGTATAACTATGATGAATATTTGGTGTAAAGAAAGCTATTATAGTAAAATTTAAGTTTCAACAAAATATAGCAGTGGCCTGACATACACATGTATAAACTCACATCCAACATACATCATACATCTTCAGGTAAGTTTATTTTCCTAAAGAGAAGACATACAATGAATTTTCTGTGTTTTCTGAAAAGGGGGGAATAAACAAAAGAATGGCTTTCATATTTCAGAGAAGTAACAACTATTTATACAATATTTCTCTTGAAGATTAGCAAAACAAAATATTTTCATAGTAATACATAATACAGTGCAATGAAATAATTCTCTTTGAGTGAGTGAGTGAGCAATAATTCTAGTGTAATCTATACTATCAACCTGACATACATGTACAATATATAAGGCTTCCAAATGGTATGCTAGGCAAATTTATACTTATTTCTTACATTATAGCTTTCTTTAGGGTCTTCTTGTAGAAATATCTGCAAAAGACCATTTTCACCTAACCAGGGCTGTCTCCAGCTTTCATGTTTTGTCTCATTGTTTGGGGGATAAGCTCAATGCAAACTTACTTACATGTATTACCACTTACCGCTTACTAAGGCAGTGCAAACTGAGATGCTTTTTTATGGCTTTTGGAAGCAAATTTGTTCATTTTACTTGTCGAATTTGTCATGTTAAGCATTCCAAACATGTTTTCGTCAATTTTATGTAGGGAAGTTAATTTCTATTGGGCAGACAGAGTGAAACTTTTGTCCATCACAACAAGAAAATTTACTGGGACAGGGAATAGGCGCTGGAGACAGCCCTTCATTTAAATTCTCTCTCCACACAATTTGACAAAACAAAGAGGCACCGAAAAGGCACGTGGTCCTTGGTGAGAAGACAATGCTCAAATTCTTACCCTACATGTATGGAAATAATAATTACTATTTCATTTTTTCTACTAACATCTCAAGGAATGATTGTAGCTGGCCTTCAACAACTTTGGTCCCAATACACAGGTCTTTCCTGTTATCTGACATTACATCATGATGACTCAAAATCTTTTATACACATACCAAGGAGGTTAAAAAAATCAGATTTTTTAAACCTCCTTGCACATACATACATGTACCTGCACTGGTGCTGGTTACTTGAAAACCTTGCTTGGACTCCAGTCTTGTTAACTTCTGTTCATTAACTTTGGGATAGGATATATAATAAGACTGGGTAGCAGGCTATTAAAAAATCTTCAACACACAAATTCTACACGCACCAATCAGATTTGCCTTATATACTAAGTAATACATATGTAGGAGGTTACAGCAAACATTGAATTGTGCAGGTTAAAATTAGGTGCAGGTAGATATCAGAAATTCTTTCACAACTCAAATCCTACCTCAACTAACCTGCATACAAAATGTATGTAGACAGTATTTCGAGCCCATGGCCAGAACAATAATGCACATAAGAGTGGAAAAACATGTAACTCACAAACGAGCTTGCTGTTAGCACAACCGCATTACAAGTTCAAAACATGGTCAGAGCTATACTACCTCTATAGCACATTTATCCCCACTTGTCTAGGGCACTCATTGTGAGACACTACAACACTGGACTCAAAATATGTTTTTCTGATCAATAGTACTACAATAAAAGTTGTAAGAAAGTTAACTAAGTCTTGTTTTTTGAAAAAAAAAATGAAAAAAAAACTTTTACAAATACACAAGGCGTCGTTCCAGCCCTACTACAACATGTGCTGTAGTATATAGTCTATAGATAACTTCATTGTTATCCACAATACACGCATGAAGCATTGAATTTCTTAAACCCTGCAACATCACCAGTCATATATTTTTACCCACAATCAACAAAAAGTTCCTCCTTACTAGATGTGGGTATTTCAAGCCATGCAATAGTTGGCCTTTCTCCATACGTACAGAACTACATAATATAAATGTCATCATTCCACAAATACAGATCGTCTATCTGTCCATCTATTTTGTATCAGACTAATAACAGGGAATGTATTGGCAGTATTGCAAAATAAAACATTTGTAAATAGCTTCAACCACAACATACATTGACATGTACATTGTGATATCAATTCATACAAATACATTGTAGTAGACTTTGATTTCGATAATTCCTCTCATCATTTAAGATTTGGAATTTTACATACATACTGTAGCCAGACTGAATGTGTAAAGCACTGGGCCTGGGCCAAATGCAACCCTTACAAAATATATGTGCCAATTATTCTCAGCAACTTTGATGAGAAGATACTTATATTCTTATACTCACAACCTCAAACACACACACACACACACATACACAGACAAATGTAGACAATATGGAATCTGGAGAAGTCTACTGACATATATTCTTTGTTTGGCCAAACCAATTCAAGACTTTGGTGCTCAGATTGAAAAAAAAAATCTAAACTGAGACAATTTGGGATGGCATCTTACAATGCCCCAGGTGTCAAGAAGAGGAGGGGCTTAATTAGGACTTGAGGATAGCCTGGTATCCAAACCTTTAATAGATGCAGCTAGAGTCTCTTTCTTTGCAAAGCAGAGGAAAGACAATCAGCAGCTATAAGTATGATAGGTTATTTGGATATTAGGCTACCTAGAGAAAGCCTAAAGGTATAGCCAAATAACTTTTCTATGTTATCTCACAAGAAACTTAGTTTCTGTCACAATTTTTTATAGCTGCAGTTAGAGTCTCTTTCTTTGCAAAGAGGAGGAAAGACAATCAGCAGCTATAAGTATAATAAGTTTGGATAAAAGGCTACTCAGAGGAAGCCTTAAAGTTTAAAGTAGCACAGAGGCCTCAGAAACATCAGTCAATCAACTTTTCTATAGGTTGTGTCACAAGAAACTTAGCTTCTATCTCAATCTTTTGACTTTATTTTGAAATCCTTGAGAAAAATTTTTTTTCTAAAAATATTAGGTTAAACGAAGTAATGATCACATCATCTGCATGTCAGCAAAGTTGTAGAAGTTGTCGACGTCAGTGGCCGCCTTTGCCGGACTGTCGGAAGTGTAGACTACAGCAGCGACAGTCCCCACCACGGCTTGGACGTTTTCTTTACATACCTGCACACTGTTTGTTCCATTGTACTCTATACCGATCACTGGTCCTGGAATAAAATGGTTGGTTAGTAAATTGTTGATGTTTCATACAAAAGAACAGAAGTAAAATATCTTTGTGTTGTCGTACCTGTACTGTAGGGTAAATCTACATGTAGAAAACCATCATTTGCAAGCCAATTCAAGAGATTTCCTTTGAATATGTCAGAAATACTCATATTTTATTCCGTGTAGATTTTATTCCCTATTTTTAAAGCCTTCATGTTACCTTGAAAAATGCATGCAAATATAATGTTACACTCTTCAGCCTTGGTTGCTTTCTAAGAGTTCAACTTTAAAGGGGATGTCAGTGGTTCTTAAACATACAATTATTGATATCATATACAGTGAGTTAATGTAATGGATAATGAATGAATAAAGACTCTAATAAAACAAAGCAAAAGTAAGTTACTCCAAATTTTCTTCGAGCAACGACTGCTTTCAAATGTAAGGTTTTTTGTGTCCAAATTTTTATGTCTGACAGCACATCTTGATTACAGAGATCTTGATTAAGATGTGCTGTCAGATATTGAAAATTTGGAGGTATGTACCTTACCTTTAAAAGCATTCATTGCTCGAAGAAAATTTGGAGTAACTACATGTGACTGATGAACCTTTTCAACAACAAAGCAAAAACAGCATTTCTGCACCTCTTTGGGCAGCTTGTACAAACAACTCCAACTCAGCGGAGGACCCGAACACCCGTCTCACATCGTCTCCCGTCATGCTGATCTCCTTCGTCTGCATCAAGGCACAATTCACCGCCGCCTGGCCCATCTTTTTTAGAAACTGACGGGCCAGGTCCCTGTTGTCCGCGTCGCCGGAGAAGAACACCACGAGACACGATTCGTCCGACATCTTCCGCCGCGAGCCTCTCGTGATGGGGATGACACTGTCCTGTGATTGGGTGGAGATCTGCACGCCCTGGAACTGCTCGGTGGTGGGATTCGTCAGGCAGTCTTCGACCTTCACGTCTTCCGAGAGAAGTCCCCAGCTGTTCTCCCCGGGAACGGGCGTGAAGTCGTGGATGTTGCTCCAGTTGTTGTTGAATATGCTGAGCCCCGCCGCGGCGAACTGGGACTCGAGCTCCGGGTAGGAGTACTGGAAGCAGGCGAACTTCATCCCGGTGGAGGCCTCGATGATCGGCTGGGTGGCGCAGCTCAGGAAGCAGTCTATCTTTTTGCAGTCGCGGGTGCGGAACTGCTGGCAGGCGAACATGCACTTGCAGTCCTTGCAGTCGCGCAGGAAGACGCTGCCCTTGATTGGTCCCAGGAAGATGCGACAGTTGACGCAGTCGTCGATCGTTATCGTGGCGGCGTGGTCGAAGATGAAGATGTTGCAGTTCTCGCAGTCCTGTATGATGAACTGTTGGCCGTTGACAGTGCCGGGAACGCGGCCCACCGTCTCATCCTGCAAACATAGGGCAAGAAAACAGTCAGTCACTGTAGGATATAGGAGTTTTCTTTTACACAACCAGTTAATCTCACCTTATTAGCTGATGTTTCGATGCCTATATCATATGACCTACATCATCATCATCCCATAACTTGAATGATCTATCAACCTGATGAAATTATTTTCATAAGCCAGTCACTGCATTACAGCAAAATAAATAAGAAGGTTCATGATTCCAACTACCCATGCATGTAGCAAAGGGTAAAATGTGTCAAAGCTGTGTACCTGAACAAATTTTAGATACAGGTACAGGTACACTAGTTTAGGTACAGGTCCAGACCTGTACTCCGTACCTTAACTGCTTGGTCAATAGAAGCATGTTTGAACCAATAAAAAAAGTGTTTGATTGTGGTAGACACATGATGCCAAAAGGTCGACCAGTTACTGAGTTAGACTGGTCAGTTGGGGACCTCCAAACTATGAATACTATAAAGGCAACAGGTAGCCTGGGTTTTATCAGAATCATCGTTTGTGGTAATTAAGAGCAATAAATCATATTAGGATAAAGTAAGGAGGATGGTACTCAGGCTAAGCAACAGATGCAAACTGCAAATTCTTTAAGTTCAACTACTTTCAGAAGAGACCAAAGAAAAAGCATGAACAAAAAGTTACAAATTATTGTGATTTTTTTTAGTGTAAATATTTAAGAATCAGCAAATCAATGAATATTTGAGTTGGGACTTGGTAGAATCATATTATCACAATATCAGTCCTTAAAATCTTTCTTTAGATCTGACAAATAGACTGATTGATGCTGTATAGACTATAGTCTAGAGGGAGTGTGTGTGTGTGTGTGTTGTGATTGATTGATTGATACACAAACTGGGTACACTTCAGTACAGAGTACAGTATAGAGTCACGACCTTGAAGATTAGAACTTGACCTCTTCAACAGAAGAGCATCCACCTGTCAATATCAGTGTGTCTTTAAGACAGGTGTGAAAATACTCTCACCTTTAGGTTCGCTATGGTGAAGTCCTTTGGGTCCACCTTGTCGCGTTTGTCCCAGCTGTACACCTTCGGCGCCTCGGCCTCTTGCGCGGCCGGCTCTTCGGGATGTGAGAAGAGGCACCCCATGACCGTGTCGGGCGGGAATTCTTCGGAATTGGAGAGAATTTTGGACGGAAAATGTGGGGGAAAATCGCCCCGCCTTTTACACCTACACACCTGCCGGACGTTTGGAATGAGCTAATTGAACCAGAGCGAGGCTGAAGCCTCACTTTCGAAACAGGATTTACTTTTACATGTTAACTCATCGCTGATTGGTTTGATTTGTGAACGCTGACCAATCACAGACCGTTTGACATTTCCTCACTTGTTTTCACAACAAAATGGCGGACGGCTTGAAAAAGTGCGAATGAATCGCCCGAAAATTTGGAGATTTCTGCGATTTTCGCGAGATATAAGCAATTATTTGAAGTTCGGCGGATGGTGAGTACTTAGCGTGTCTCTTGACACTTGATCCGAATATTCAATTCATCGCTGGAAAGCTGTGTACGCTAAATGTTGCACGAATATGCACTGACAGCTAGCTAGCAGACGAAAACAAATTAAATTGCTGACAAAACATATTTGACTAACATTTGGCTCCAGCTTATTGTAAAACCATTTGAAGTAGTCTTCATGGAGTCAAGATATCTTATTCAGTACTTGATAAAATTTCTAGGAATACATTTGTTATATTGTCTTTAACTTTTAAGTCATTAATCGCATACTTTTCACTTGAAAATATGGAGGCAATATTTTTGCACAGAATGACAGAGGATTGAACCCCCAGGTGGTCTTCTTCTTAGTTAGTGTTTAGGTGGCCACCATCATCTTGTTGATGTTTCTGGTTGCTGAATAGATAAAAAGTGAAAGTGAGTTTTCATTTATAGCTTACATGGATCCTATTTGATGGATAAAAAGCAGAAGCGTGACGCTTATAGAATAGACAAGATTGTCAGCAAATGACTGAAATTTCCTACCAAATATTGACAATACAAATGCCATTCCACAGATCTTTTTTCGCACTGATGTTTCATGCCAAAAGGCAGTTATGCTATCTATATACACATAGATATATGATAGAAAACAACTCTTTTCCAGCAAACAACTGTACCGAGATGCTGTCCAGACCCGTCCTCCTCACAGCTGCCGGCATCAGCTGTCTGCTGTTCCTCTACACGGTCACCAGGAATGCACATGTCCCAGGTCAGCTCCAGAATTATGCGTTTTATGGTATTGTAATTCGTCTGTGCACTTGTTTGTTTGTTTGTTTGTCTAGGTGTGCAGTTATGTGAATATTACAGAGTGGCAGCCTGCCAAGATATCAGGCTGAAATGGGATACTTGGAGAATTGGAAGCCTGGTTTGGCTCTGGTCCAATGTTGTAGACAGGCAGGACATGATTAGAGTCAGGCTTTTAGCTTGTAGGGGTTATTACTCAATGCAGCAGAGCCCTCTATTTTATTTCATTTTATTAACTCTAAGTTCGGTTTTGAACTGGGAGAGAAACTGTACCTCTGCCAGGAAACATTCTGCATTTGCTTGCAAATGTTGGCATTTTTCTAATCATTGTCTTTGCTGTTTCTCTCACAAGGCACTGTTGACCCACCCATCCTCGGTGCCCATGCAGACAGCCCAAAGCATGTGTTAGTGACTGGAGCTGCAGGCTTTGTAGGGTTTCACCTGGCCAGGGCTCTGTTGGACAAACCTCAGGCAAGAGTCTTCGGTGTGGACAACTTTGACAAGTGGTCTGATGTAAGAATAAAGCAGGTGCGTATGCTCCTCTTGCTAGATACATATAACTCTGATCACTTGAGATTTCACATTTCTTATCTTTCAGTATAAGATTAAGTAAGAGTGGTAAACACTGACCCAAACTCTCTTTTTTTGTATTTTAACAAAGAGCCATGATTGAACTGTATGAATAAGCAGTGGCACTGGAGGACAGTGACATCTGTGACCAGGAGTATCTGACTTACCTGTTGTCTTATTGAACTCATTGATCAATATGCAAAATGATGACCCAAAAAATCTTTCTCACAGGACAAAGCCCATGGCTACCTGGTACCATTAAAGAATAGGTGCACCTATGAATGGAGCAACTGCCTTACTTGTATCTTACTTGTATCTCAGTACCAGTGTGAAACACAGACCCTGTGTCCCTATCCCTGGACATAGCATGGTATGGTACCTATGTACTGACCTGTACCTTAATTAAAGAGTGTAAAATGATCTTCACCCCAGGACAGAGCCCATGAGCTATATGAGTATGGACTGGCGCTTGAGGACGGTGACATCTGTGACCAGGAGTACCTGACTGACCTGTATCTTAGAGAACTCAGTAATTAATAACTTAATTACTTTTACTCTAATTGATTATAAGAGTGTTAAACACTGACCCAGGGAATCCCTGTGTCTTCTCCCCAGGACAGAGCCCATGAACTGTATGAATACGGAGTGGCGCTGGAGGACGGTGACATCTGTGACCAGGTGTTCCTGACTGACCTAAGTCTTACGGCATTCAGTAATTAATTACTCTAATATTTTACTCAAATTACTTTAATTGGTAAACATTGACCAAGAGAATCCCTATGTCTTCACCCCAGGACAGAGCCCATGAGCTATATGAATACGGAGTGGCGCTCGAGGACGGTGACATCTGTGACCAGGAGTACTTGACTGACCTCTTCGGCAGGGAGAACTTCACCCATGTGGTGCACCTGGCGGGGAGGTCAGGGGTCAGAGGTCAGGACCTGGACGCCGCTGGCATCATGGAGAACAATGTGGAGTGCTTTGTGACCTTACTGGAGGTCATGAAAAACTATAAAGTGAGTCGTAATGTAGAATATAAAATAATCATACCATACTTTGGCTATAGCTTCCAAACTGTGTCACCTACTCAGACAATCACCGGTATCTCACAGGGTTGTGCCTGCAACAAATTGTTGCCTCAACTTCGCAAATGGTAATGGTGTAACACTAAAAGGATACACATGTACAATTGGAAGTCTAGCATTGCTAAACTATAATGTAATAGACAGGCAGGATATGATAAGCATGTTGTGTAATTCATAAACAGTTGCAAACAGCCTAGTGAGATGTTCGCTGCAGTGAAATACTTATCTGACTGTTCCTTAGCTGTACATCAGCTGAGCAGGATGAATAGAAACTATCAAAACCATTTGAGAGGTTGATATTATAATACTCTACAATACTCAATAGTTAAAAAGATCTTACAGCATTGCTTGATATTGAGTTGTTTACAACTGCTTTGAGGCTGCTAGGAACTTGTAATACTCAACATTTTTTAAGTATTGAAACAGAAAAGCTGTGCTGTGATAAACTCTTTATCCTCTTTCAATGAGCTGCTTTTAATTCCTCCTCAGCTGTCCTCAGGACATCAAGCTTGTATTGAGTTGTTTCAGACACATAACTGCTTTAAGGAAATGCTACTAGGATCTAGTAACTAATACTCAGCATTCTAAGTACTGAAAGTAAAATTGCTGTGCTATGATTAACTCTCCAACCTTTCTCCTCATTTCACCTCAGGACATCAAGCTTGTGTATGCCTCTTCAGCGTCGGTCTATGGAAGCTCGTCCCAGCTGCCGTTCTCCCCGTCTTACCACGTGATCCAGCCAGACACCATCGAGGGCCTCGCCAAGCGGAGTGCGGAGCTGCTCGCGCAGGGATACTGTAAGGACTTCGGACTGCGGCAGGTCGGGTTACGGTTCTTCACGGTGTACGGGCCGTGGGGGCGTGAGGACTCAGCGCTGAACACCTTTATTCAACAGCTGATGGAGGGGGAGGTGCTGCAGGTCTTCCACTCCAGGTGGGGGAATTTTAGGGATAATAGAAACCTCAGAAGTGGCCAAAATGGCCAGGCAGTCATTATGTTCATGGTCTGTGGTAGAGGTGGTCATTGTACAAGTTTTTTTGACTGTATGCCCTTATTGCCCTATACAGTCTGGTATCCAACCGTATTGTACATGTAGCTCTTATTTGTGGAGAGGACAGAAGAGACTCAGTAGCTATATGGTTCGATACCAGGCTAGTTCTTATGTGGATGGTCACTAGTACAGGTTTTATTGTATATAAATGGCCAGGTTGTCCTTATGTCAGTAGAGCAGGCTTGTATTATGCACAAAGATGTAGCTTGACTACTAGCTTGCACATGAACCAAGCATAAGCGTAGACTGTGTAGTAAACTTACGAGAAAGACCATTTTCATTCAGGTACATTTTCTGCCTATTCTAGAAAAGGCTGACCTTAGTGTGCATTGTACCTACATGTATGGGGACTTAAGTGGAAAATAGGAGCGAATATTTTTATTCCCAAACCTTCCATTCCTTCCCCAGAGAGGGCCATCCCCTGGAGAGAGACTATCTGCACGTTGAGGACGCAGTGCAAGGTGTCCTGTCTGCCCTGGACTTCAGCCCAGTCCACTGTGAGCACGTGTTTAACCTGGCCTCGGGGCAGGCATACTCCGCTGTGGACATAGTGGCACTTCTGGAGCAGCAGCTCAACATTCAGGCACAGGCGGTGAGTTCTGAATCACTCACTATCTGGTTTAGCATCTTTTGTTCCCCGACTTATGAGGGTTAGACTTCAGCCCTGCCCACTGTGAGCATGTGTTTAACCCAGGGTTGTAGCCAGCGCCCGTCCTTCCGTCCTTTGACGGAATTTTGCAGCTGGGGACGGAAAAATATTTTGCCCATTCCGTCCTCTGTGACGGAGAAAATTGATATGTAAAGATACAACAAAAACTAAAAATCGTGCAAAGATCTCCAAAAATTAAAAGGATTTTTTCACAGCGCCGGGGCAGGGGTCCGCATTTCAGGCTATTTAGAAGGCTTATTTTATCAGGTTTTTAGGGCCATATCTACGATAATAGTAGCAGTCACTTAACTTCTTTTCAGTTTGACATAACAATATTTCAAGTCAAAGCGTCAAAGTCAACTAAAAACTCGTAATTAACAAACTTTACTCAGCTCAACAGTAACGTTAACTATATATATTGTCCGGTTTGCCATCCGAAGTTGAAGCGCTTATTTATAGCGCTAGTATCTTCGATGCGCCGTTAGCCGCCGTGCTGTGCGGCTGTTGTTGACGGTCTTACATCCCTAAGTTGCCGCTTTGCTGTCAGACGATATACCAACGGACATGTTTCAAGAAAAATACCCGGCGAAACCATTGTTCCGCGTCAGATTCTATTCTATAAAACATGTGGGTTACAGTCTGATAAATATTTTGTAGAAGCACCGCTGTGGGAAAGTGCAAGGAATAATCACGTAGCATACGAAGTTGGCTGTCAACTGTCACACGACTGTTTGAAACTCTAACCAACAGCCGCGGCCTTTGATGAAGTCGGCGAAAAGGTGCACTGCCTTTGCAACAAGGAAGCCGACGGTCTCATGGTGGGCGGGGCCACATGACGAGGCTTGCCCCGGCCCCGAAAGGAAATGCCCGGGTTTTACATACAAACTTACGGTGGCTTGTATTTTACCTTGCCGAACCAAAGAGCTTCAAATTTAGAACAGGAAATTTTGGCGACCCGCCCTTGCTCTAGAACTGTGTCAGAGAGAATTGATTTTATTTTCCGCGCTGAAAAAGAAATGACGCAACTAATACAATAGTAAGAGCCTATGTGATCAACCCCGCTCCCCATATAAGGAGATTCCGGGGAAAATCTGGCTGTTCCGGGGAGGGATCCCACCCCGCTATAATAGGACCGCACCGGATCAAACCGTGGGCGATTCTTTCAAGTGATTCGTTGTACATGCTCGCCGACTCGCCGTCTAAGTTTCCAATCTTTGTAAAGTGTTAAAATGCTACTTACCTCGTTAAGATGAACTGACAGATGAAGTGTGTTGTGTTAATCGACGGTTTCTCTCATCGGCGACGGTAGGAATCGACGTGAACTTTGATACGACTTAACTAAGTAAGACGCAAACGGCCGTTGTTGAAAATGTTTTATTCTCGCCGATGTGAGGGCGCCGTTATCCTTTGTATGTGCTATTGTGCTTGTGTATATTTCTCGTAGGACGTAGATACGTAATAAATTTTTGTTGTACTAAACGTGCTGTTTCTTTTCTGTGTAAATTCTATACAGTATAGAAGTGCAGCTGTGTAACACGCTTACAATCTTACCCTCATACCAGCAATCTGTGCGATCACTGCGGTGGCGGTAGCATCGGCCCCTTTCCTAAATAAAATCCAGCGTAAAACCCTTGTGTAATTTCTTTTACCAAAACAGATGTATTAACAGCTCAAAATGCTGGAAATAGCGTTTCAGAGGGTCTAGATTTCAAAATTTTCTGGGGGAGCATGCCCCCGGACCCCCCTAGGAACGTCGCGCCTACGGCGCTCGATAGGATTTTCAGTCAAAAGTGGGGGGACGGAAAATGATTTCGGCCTGGCTACAACCCTGGTTTAACCTGGCCTCGGGGCAGGCATACTCCGCTGTGGACATCGTGGCACTTCTGGAGCAGCAGCTCAACATTCAAGCTCAGGCGGTGAGTTTTGAATCACTCACTCACTATCCAGTTTAGCGTCTTTTGTTCCCCGTCTTACAAGGGTTGGACATTTTGGATGTCTTTCAGGTCGGATCACTGATCTACAACATTCTGCTTCTGTCAAGGGAGTTGGCCTTTTGCAGGTTCAGTTCAGGAATATCTTCATAGAATATCTATGTAGAGGTGGTCACTTGTTCAGGTTTGACTGAGTGTACATAAATGTACTTCATTCACTCACTGACAAATACTCATTATTCTGTTTATTTATAAAAATATGTGTAAGTGTTCAAATACAATTAAATCTCTACAACTGGATAAAGGTGGAGATTGAATTTTGAATATTAATTGTAAAATACCTGGATGTCTAACCTTCATAAATGTATAAATGAAGGTGAAGACATGAACAAACCAAGACAAACTAAGTCACAGTTGACATAAATAGTAAGAAATGTGAATACAACTTTATTACAAGAAAGGACAGCATTGATATAGGAATATAAATTGCTTGAATGTTGTCCTGACAGGTGAAGGTACTGGCCCCGCCCCTGGAGGTCGTCAGGATGGTCGGAGATGTCCAGTGTTCCCTCAAGCAGCTGGGCTTCAGACCCAAGGTTTCACTCCAACAAGGTAGGGAAACACTCAGCACATGAGTTACCTAATTGGTGGGGCTGCTTCATTGTGGCTTGTGACTGGAGGTGGTTGCCTGTGCCATGTGGTTGTCTTACCAGGTTTGACTGTGATTCAGAGTACTGTGATTTATGCACAGTTCAATGGTTGCTAAAGGTGCACTCTCACTGCACTTGCGTCAAGCTTGCGTGACTGTGGGGTTCGAAAGATACTTTCAGAGATAAAGAACAAATTTTCTTCCTTTTTGTGTATTTTGTCGTCTTCTAAGTCATACTTTTACATATTATGAAATGTCTGACTTATAAAAGAATCAGAGAAAATAACAAAACAGTGATGCAGTGAACGAACCCCACAGTGATGCAAGCTTGACGCAAGTGCAGTGAGAGTGCATCTTAACCCACCTCTGGACCAAGCAATTGTGAGAGAGCAAATTCTAGTGGTGTCTCTCACCAGATATGCACATTACAGGAAAGGTTTGCAGTCTTTAAGAGGGGTTGTTGAGATGTGGTCCACTGTTTATTGTACTAGCCTAAGGGAACAATGAACATGTAACTACTATGCTTAGCATCTATCTTCTCTGTCATCGCCAGTGGTAGAGTAGCCCAACTGATCCTTGCAGTAAGGTACTAGTAATCTTTGCTGCTGTGTGTTTTAGGTGTGGGAGAGTTTGTGCAGTGGGCTCTGAAGTATCGAGAGCAGCAGAACAGGAACCAGAAGTCCAAACATGCCAGTCTGTCCCAGAAGTTTAGAGACAGGTAAGGCTAGGGTTCTGAGTCCCTGTACATTTCTGCAAAAATCATGTAGGTACAGTTCGAAAAGGCTGGAACATCAATGTAATAGCACTGTACCTGAATAAACTTAATAATAACACTCATGTGAGCCTTAAATACAGAGACTCTTTTTACACCACAATTCCTTTTTTCTCCGTCATCATTTCAGTGACGTTTGACAAATGAAGTTTTCAAGTCCACTTATGATAAGATTTTTTCATGAGAAAACAACCTGAAGACTTTCTGTACACTGATCATATCAAGAGGTTTTGTGTGTCTTACATAGAGGGATTGACACTTGTTACTTAGATCTATTTGTCACATAGAAAGTATACAACTTACAAGTCATAAGTATACTTTTATATCTTTTTCCTCCTCTGAAAACACATTGCAGTTTGTCTAAAGCAGATAAATGTTTTTCAGTATTTATTTCAAAGCTTGTTTTAAGTTATGTTGTCAGCTATGTGTTTTTTTTTATTTCTACAGCCTCAGTATGCATTGTTTATTTTGTGGCCCGGAGGCTACAACCATATAGTAAGTACTTTAATCTATGATTTCATCTGTAGTTTTTAGGTACCTCCAGACCTTGTTTGCTTTTATCTAATGGTTGTGTAGATAATTTCTAATACCTTAGGTTTATTACTTTCCAATGTTTTTCCTTTTTTGTTTTTATGGTTGTTTTTTGCTTTCTTTGTTTTGCATAAGCCAGGCAGTTCAGGAAGTTAAACCACCTTAAGGCATAACGAACCTGGCCCAGTTTTGGACATTTAGGTACTACCTGTATAAGAATGGACTGTAAGTTTTGATCCACCCTCACCAGGATGGTGTTTTTTTTACATTTAAATAAAATGGCAACTATAGTACAATTCTAAACTTTCTTCCAACACAAAGGTACATGTATACATAACAAGTGATCTTATGGATGATCTTGACATCAGCAATTGGACAAACGTGTCAGGAAGTTTATAAGGATGGCGGTCTCAGTGGTTGTTGAAAATTTGATCCGTGTATACATTTATGTTGGAAGAAAGTTTAGCATTGTACTATATGATTACTACTAACACAGATGAGCTTCCATGACAAATGGCAACTGCTTCAACTTACATGTAAACCATTTTAAGGCTTTGTTGTAAACAGTCGTGATGTATTCTAATTTCTTCTAGGCTTTTGTCAGAGAGAAATGAGCGTGAGGAGAGACTCCAGAGCGAGGCGATGGCACGAAAAAATGAGGAGCTGAAAGCGATGGTCCAGGAGCAGAGGGACATGTGAGTAGGACTTAGTGTGGATTAGTCTCTGAAGTCTTTTCTTTCCTCCGACATCTTACATCGCCATCACACCGAAGTGATCTGTAATCTAAGTTACTCACATCATCCCCTTCCTATTCCTATAGTCAGTTCATCTGATCCAGCATAAATTTGTTACAGGTAGTGTGTGTAGTCCAGTGGTTAGCGGTCTTGTCTCTGGAACCACATGTGGAAGCTGTGAGTTTAATTCTGGCTAGGTTGCTGACCAGACATGCACACTACCAGAAAGGACTTAGTCCTTAGGACGGGACATTAAGCCGCGGTCCACTGTGCTTGTTAAAAAGAGCTAGCCTAAGGGGAATTTCCCTTGTACAATGAATCTGTAGAAACTGTTCATGTATATACTGCCTGTCTTCTTTTTTAAGACCAGTGGAAGAAAGGCTCTTTAGTGAGCAAAACCTGATCGATATCTCTGTCACTGTACTGTTGAGGAAAGTTTCTCAATGAAATTAGAATAAAAGATTTTTCTTGCAGATTTCGGAAATATGCCATGAAGAACAACATACCACTACCCGACATGACCAGGGGACCGTTCCACTTCTACCAGGGGGTGGACTCTCCTGGAGGGGACATCATTAAAGCTACCAGTCTGAAGAACAACCCAGAAGTAAGTTAGAGGAATAGGTCACATAATCTCCAGGAGAAGTTGTATTTTTTAAGGGATTGCATTCCTCATTAGAGTTCGTAGGGATTTAATTTTGTGGGAACGGAAAAAAGGACTTTTTGCGGTAGCACCATGCACTGTAGTGTCTTACTGCCATGGAAAAATGTTCGCTGTGGTTTTATGTTGGCAGTGAAGTGGCCACGCGAAAACCGGGAACATTATACCACCGCGAAAGTTTCTGCATTTACAGTGCATCTGTAGACACAAGAAGGAAATTTAAACACCATGTGGTGTCTGAGCCTTGTAGACCGGAAGGAAACCGTAACAGTTGCATCCTTTTTTCCTCCATAATCCACCTTTTAGGAAGGTCCACGCTGACAGCTTCTTTCTTAGAACTACATTGTTATGGAACAAGCTTCCACGGATTCATTCCCTGTGGGGTACAATGAAACTTTTCAAGTCAAGGGTTAACAGGACTTTTTTTTCACAATCCAGTATTGTAACCCAAAATGCTCAAGTGGCTCCATGAACCTTGTTTTGCGGTGAATCCTGAGTAAAAAAAAATTTTAAAAACTTCCCCCAGGCCATGAAGAAGCGTTGTCTGGAGGCTGAGCAGTGCGTCGCCTTCAGCTCGGCTGGCATGCTGAAGAGTCGAGTCAAGCCTCCCCATCTGTGGCAGCAGGCAGCCTTCTCCGGACCCGACCAGGGCATCTATGTAGCAGGTAAGAGCTGCTCCAGTGTGTGTGTGTGTGTGTGCATTTGTATGTGTGTGTTATGTGTGCATGTTTGTGTGTCACTGTGCGTGTGTCTGTGTTTGTTACTTTTGCCCTGAGTGATATGAACACGCTACCTACCTACCTACCTAGTCCCTTGACCTCCAGGTCGTTGGGGGAACAAGTTAGTCAAGAAGACAGAGAGTTGCCTCTGAACACTCTAAATCTTACTAAATGTGTGACATTGTTAGCTTCTCTGGTAGAGATATATAGTAAAGACCATTTGATATCACTAATACTGTGAGACCAGAATTTTTTTTCAAGTACCAGCTATGAGTGTACATTGATGAGAGAGAGAGAGACCACTTACCATCAGCCGTGTGAATACTTAGATCCTCCTGTGTCTAGTGATACATTGGGCAGTAAGCCGCCTCCATTCAGGGCGGTTTTGGGCAAGGGTTTCCGCTTCCCTCAAGTTAATCCCCAATCCCCAAAGGTCCCCCTGTAGCATGTGCCTCTAAGTTAATTTCGGTCTTCCCTAGCAGCCCTGTTTTAGCATGTCTTTCCGCAGGCATTCTAAAAGAATGAATAAATAAATGTTCTGTGTGCTTTATCCTTCTTCCTGCAATAGTGGTGGTACAAATACTAAGAGGTTTTGTCTCACTCCTTCGATACACTGATTGGAGCAACATGTGAGATTGCGTGGCGCAATCGGCAGCGCGCTAGGCTCAGGCCCAAAAGGTTCTGAGTTCAAACCCTGTCATGTCACACCCTTGGGAAAGGCACTTTACACGACTTTCCTCACTTTACTCGGGTAAAAATGTGTACCATTCACCCGGACTCCAGGAAGAATAGTGACGTATCAGTCACTAATGGAGATCCTAATAAACAAAAAACAAAAAAAAACTTCACTTTGAGTTTACTGGATAGTGACCTGCTATAACTGTTTGCATTCTTCTAAAGGCTGACGCTGCCTTACCAATACGGGAGTTGATGTCTGTGTATGAATCTTCCGCAGCAGTAATTACGCAACCCAAATATGTGAACTCAGTAACATTCTCTGCAGGTTTGCCGTCAATATGCAGCTGTGTGTTTATGAGATGTTTTCCGACCTGCGTTGCTTTGGTTTTGTTACAGCTAATTCTAAGCCCTGCTTTAATTTGCTGTGTTCGTTTTAATACTTGTAGTCATCTTCTGGAGAGTCAGATGGTCAGATGTATATGTTAATAATAACACACACTAGTTAAGCTCTGCCCATCAGCAAAATTTTAATGATAACTCAAACTGATTAAGTTCAGTCTATCAGTAAAGTTAATAAGTTAGCAATTACACACTCTGGTTAAGCTCTGCCCATGAGCCAAGTTCATAATACATCACACTGGTTAAACCCTGTATGTCAGCCAAGTTAGAAATAACACACACTGGTTAAGCTCTATTGGCCAGTGAATATTAACACACTGGTTAAACTCTGTCCATCTAAGTTGATAATAGCACACACTTTTTAAACTCTGTCTATCAGCCAAGTTAATGTTAATCCACGCTGGTCAAACTCTGTCCATCTTAGTTAACACACACTTGTTAGACTCTGTCTATCAGCCAAGTTAATGAAAACTCACACTGATTAAGCTCAGTCCATCATGTAAGTCAATAATAACACACAGTTGTTGAGCTCTATCAGCCAACTTAATAATGACACACACTGCTTAAACTCTTTCCATCTAAATTGATAATAACCATACTGTTTAAGCTCTGTCCATCAGCCAAGTTAATAATAACACACAATGGTTACGTTTATCAGCTGAATTGATATTAACACACTGGTTAAACTCTGTCCATCCAAGTAAATAATAACACAATATTGTTAAATTCTGTCTATCACTCAAGTTAATAATAACACATATAGGTTAAACTCTGTCCATCTGCAAAGTTAATACTAACACACACTGGTTATGATTTGCCCATCAGCAAAGTTAATAATAACTCACACTGGTTGAGCTCTGTCCATCCTAGTTAATGATAACTCACACTGGTTAAGTTCTGTACATCAACAAGTTAATGATAACTTGCACTGATTAAGATCTGTCCATCCAAGTTAATTAAATAACTTACACTGGTTTAGCTCTATCTATCAGCCAAGTTAATAATAATTCACACTAGTTAAGCTCTGTCCATCAGCCAAGTTAATAATTACTCACACTGGTTAAGCTCTTTACACTGGCCAAGTTAATAATAACTCACACTGGTTAAGCTCTGACTATCAGACAAGTTTAATGATAACAAATAATTCAAACTGATTAAGTTCAGTCTATCAGCCAAGTTAAAAAGTTAATAATAACTAACAATGATTAAGCCCTGTCCATCAGCCAAGTTAATATTAACACACACTGGATAAGCTCTGTCCAACTAAGTTAATAATAACTCACACTGGTTATGATTTGCCCATCAGCCAAGTTAATAATAACTCACACTGGTTGAGCTCTGTCCATCCAAGTTAATAGTAACTCACACTGGTTTAGCTCTATCTATCAGCCAAGTTAATAATAATTCACACTAGTTAAGCTCTGTCCATCAGCCAAGTTAATAATAACTCACACTGGTTAAGCTCTTTACACTGGCCAAGTTAATAATAACTCACACTGGTTAAGCTCTGACTATCAGACAAGTTAATGATAACTCACACTGATTAAACTCTGTACATCATCAAATTAATAGTAACTCACACTGGTTAAGCTCTGTCCATCAGCCAAGTTAATAATAACTGATGCTGGTTATGCTCTGTCCATCCAAGTTAATAATAACTCGCACTGGTTAAGCTCTGTCCATCAGCCAAGTTAATAATAACTCACACTGGTTAAGCTCTTTACACTGGCCAAGTTAATAATAACTCACACTGGTTAAGCTCTGTCCATCAGCCAAGTTAATAATAACTCATGCTGGGTAATCTCAGCCAAGTTAATGATAAAGCACAGTCACTAACTAATCTCTGTCCATTGGCCAAAAGCCAAGTTTTCATTTTCTTGGTTGTCAAACATTGATTTAGAAATTTCTAGATTCCTTGGTGTAATCAGGTGTCATTCAAAATTGTCCATACTTCGTCTTGAAAGGGGAAAGCCTTGAAGAAACACACCTTTTTTGGCAAAAATATGTTGGATGGTGTCTGAATTTTTTTAACCTATCAAATCATCAATCGTCAGCATTACCATGCTGCATCTGGTTATGACCACCAGTTGCTACAGCAGCTGTGGTGTCTGTGCTGTTGGACACAACACCAGGGTCTGGGCCAACAGAACGATTCCTAGTCCACTTCTTCCAACAGATTGTGAGAACGATGGTACCAATGAGGACAGTGCCGGCTGCTGCACCAGCAATAGGGGCAATGGGAACAGACATGGAGAGATTTGGATGAGATTCAGGTTCTTCTGAAGGTAAAGAATAGACATGAACAGGTGCAGAGGAAGAAGGAAAAGATGTGATATTGTTGTTGTTGTTGTTTGTGGGATGGTCTGAAGTACTGGTGGGGCCTACACAGAGAGGTGAAGCATTTGTAGTAGTTGTGGGCAGGTTGAAGAGGACATCGACACAGAGTATGGCAGATGTGGAGCCAACATGATTTGCTGCAGTGCAGACATACAGACCAGCATCTGCTGCAGTAATATTAGTTACGGTAATGGCACCATTCACACCCATAGTCACTCTCCCTCCTGACTCAACAGTAGCATTCAGTCCAGATGGGAGGGTGACTGTGATGTCTGGTGTAGGGATACCTGAAGCTTTGCAGACCAAATGGAGAGGCTGCCCCTGTGCCAATATGTTATTTTCAACCCTCTGAAAGCTCACAATGCTTGGTTCTGCACAGGTCAGATCGTCAGGACTGATATCTTTCAGCTTTTGCTCTTTCAAGCTTTCGGGTTTAGAACAAATCGTTTGATTTTCAAATGGATGAGACCCACTCATGTTTAGCCTAACAGGAAGCATCCTACAGTCACACTGCCAGGGGTTGTTGTTGATAGATACTGTAGAAATTGCCAATAGTTTGGAATAGGCTGCCAAGGGAAGTGTCACCATCTGGTTGGAGTTTAAGTTCAATGTTTGGAGCTGAGGGAGATCTGAGAATATACTGGGCTCGATGGTTGTTAGCTTGTTTGACTTCAGGCTTAAGTGCCAGAGATTTAATAGATTTAAGAATGCACCAGGCTGGATGTCAGTAATTTGGTTGTAGGACAGGTACAACCATTGAAGCTGTGGTAGGTTAGAAAATGTGCCTGACTGAATGTTTGTTATCTCGTTGAACTCCAGGTGCATCACTTTAAGCTGTGGTAGGTAAGAAAATGTACCTGGCTGAATCTTAGTTATTTGGTTGCATAACAGATCTAGTTTAATTAAACTTCTGTATCTTGAGAAATCAGATGGACTTATGGTTGTGATCTTATTGTATCTTAAGTAAAGGATGGTGACACTTGAAGGTAGATACTGAGGAACAGTGCTCAGGCCTTTAAGGCTACATCTGCATTCTGATAAACAGCTGCTGTTGCAGGCTGAGATCGGTCCAGTTTCCTTCAGGATGATCAGCAGAAGAACCATCAGTCTCTTCAGCTTGTTGGACATCCTTGTAAGAGAAGGGAATGCTTGTGACTAGGGTACTGGTACAGAAAATTCAGTTCCAGTTCAGGTCCAGACAATCAGGACCTAAAAGTAACTGTCTAAGAAAAGTTGTAAATGGGCGATACTCGAAACAATGAATCCATTTTGCTACAAATCAATCTGTTTCGTGGAGTGGTATTTCAAAATCTCTATGTAAAAAACTCCAAGTTTGAATGTAGAAACATGATATAAATGTCACTTTTTAAACTCTACTCTACTTCACAAAACTTGTGAATGCCTACCCATATAATATTTTCATTGTCAAATTCGTTCAAGGTCCGGTCTACTGATTATTTCAGGTCCGTTTTTTTTCGTACTCATCTAACAATAAAAAAGGTTTGGTGCACCATTCACAAAGCTTCCTTGTTTGAAAAACACTTTTTTTAGTCATGTAACAACAGGGATTGCAACAGACCGCAAAAATAGGAACATTGAGTGAAAAAAATTAAGACTAAGAGTTATAAAACATGCTGATCTGCAGCAACATACTGTAGCCAATCATGTCATGCATATTGCTGAAAGAACACAACTTACATGCTTTATTGGCTGCTTTATTGGATGCTTTATAAGTCCTTTAGTTACAATTCTATACTGTAACTACAGATTCTAGGAAACATGCCAGATATTCATTATTTGAAGGTAACAACCTTGCATACCTTGTTTAGTTCTTCACAGTTGAGTGCTCTGTAGAACAAGGATTCTGTGCTCAGCTCCCAAGTTGTTTTGGTCTGTCAAGGACCACCCAGTCTGACCTGAGTATCAACTGTGTGCATACATGTATATATAAAGGTTCAAGAGTGTTAGCAGTGATACGGGTCTTTTCTATGGATGCAGGGGTGTCTGCACATGGAAGAATTTTATGTAACAGTTACAGAATTCATACCAGTTTTACGGAATCCAGACCAATTTTATGGAATTGTTTAAAAGCAGAACTTCTTTTTTTATAAGTTGAAGATCTACAGTCAATAGAAATAAGGTAAAGACTTACCAAGAAACCTTGTCTTAAAGAACTGTATCCAGTCACAAGCACCCGTAGATTGTACTTAGAAGTCGGCTCAAGTGGTCTAAGACAAGCCAGGGAAGTCTTGGTTGTGGCTGTTGTGCCGAGCGTAGCCAACTGTACAACTGCGCAGTTTGCTTCCCAACATATATATATCCACACAGTTTCTGCTCTCTCAAGTGGGTAAAATTGAATTTAGCTTTCAATTCAGACTCTGGTATATGTTTGGAAGAGATGAAAGTCAAGTTCATACGGATGTTGATGTTATATCGTAGCTACAACGAAAGGAAATTAATGGTTGCCAAGACGCAATGCAGCTTTTTAATCACAGCACAAAGCCAGGTGATTTGTAACTGATCATTTTGCGGGCCTGCTGGGTTGAAATAATCCTGATTGTACGGAAGGAAAGAAAAACATTACACATTTCCCCTTTGTAGCTTTTGAATCACTTTCCTGGCTCTGGTTAGTAATTGTATTTTTTCTTTGATGAAGGCTTAACTAATATTGCTCTCTTAATAATAGCCATTTATCCAGTAACTGTCGATTTAATAACAAGAAAACTGACTGAGAAAATTGATTTTGTACCAAAGATGTTGGATCCATGTCTTAACTTTGTTATGAAATTCCCTAAATATGCAGATGAACTTTCATGCTTCTTTTGTTTCTGATGCTGGAAGCTTTTGTGCTTTAGAGCCTCAGAGCTGTTGTTATGTGTTGCCAAGAGCAGTATTATGACAGGCGAGTCTGCTTCTTTCCTGTTTGAAAAGCTCCTTTGGCCACACCAATTCATTTTCTTCCTATTATAATACATCTGCAACAGGATAAAAACAGAGGGCTAGCTATATATATAATGTAACGAAATCTCCCAGACAGTGCTATGTCAGGGACAGATTTTCCCCTGACTGAAACTGCTTTCATCATGCTGATCTTCCAGGCCAGAATTTTACATGTACCTTAAAGGCCACAGTGGCTTGATTTTATGGATGACATCCATGCACACATTGATTTTTGCCTCTTCTAAAAAAAAAGCTGTAGCCACATTCATTCATTCATCATTCATTCGTCCCATAGCCTTTAAAAAGCTGTAGCCACATGTCACCCAGTAAACATCAATCTGGATTTTATACTTCCCAGCGTAAGGGGGCACTTGTTCAGAGCATGGGCCATAGTGCTATTGTTTCCATGAATTGCAATGAAAACGTTATTGAAAATAATGGTGACAATTGTGTCTTACTGGAGGTGAACATAAAACAAACCAAGCCTCTAAAAGAATGGACTAAATGTTTAGTCCTGTGGTTTAGCGGCATCTTTTTCTTTGCTGGATTTTTTTTTCACCCTCCTGCATTATTAAGTTTTGGGATCTCCAGAAGATGTCATCCATTAGATTAAGTCACTGTGGCCTAATATTGTTTAGTCCAAGAAGCAAACATTTAATTTGTATGACTCTAATAGAATGTTGTAGAAATTTGCTTGAGATCTGCTACTGTATACAGTATAGACAATGCACATAGGAAGCAAATTGACTTTAGTTGGAAAAATTGTTTTCTGTCATGATCAGGCCTGCTGAGGATTGACTGATAATCTTGAATCTTGGTCATGAAGACAATTAAAGTGGGCAGGACTGGAATAAACAGAAATGACAATGACAATGACAGTGAAGTTTATTGCATATTCCTGCCCCTTTGGGGCCAAATGCAGTCAAAATTTGATACAAAGAGAGTGATAGAAAACATGTAGTTTACATGCTTCTTCTCTGTTCTTAAAACATGTGTAGACAAGTTGCAGAGTTTACACTTATAACACAATCAAAATTAGCTATAAAACACAATCAACATGGGACTGACACGATAGCATCACAGCCTAAAAGCTACTACCGTACCTTAACATTATATGTAGCTGTACATTGTGTCCTTATGCAGGCAATGGCAGTTTGACAACTGGATAATAAAACTTTCCATGGAATTGGACAGTCTGTAATACATGTACAGTCAATGTAGTTCTCTCTAGTCTTTCCTATTTTCAGACACACGAAGATAGGAAACATTCAAGTAATGTGGTGTTAGAGTCTTATTGACCTGACATATCATCAGGCATCAGCACCATGATACCATGATCTGGTTATGTACTGGTTGCTACAGTAGTCAAGGTGTCTGGTGCATCTGGTCATGACCACCGGTTGTTACAGTAGCTGTGGTGTCTGTGCTGTTGGACACAACACCAGAGTCTGGGCCAACAGAGCGACTCCTGGTCGACTTCTTCCAAAAGATTGTCAAAATGAGGCAACCAATGAGGACAGTGCCAGCTGCTGCACCAGCAATAGGGGCAATGGGAACAGACATGGAGAGATTGGGATGAGATTCAGGTTCTTCTGAGGGTAAAGGATGGACAAGAACAGGTGCAGAGGGAGTAGGAGAAGACTTGAACTGTTCTGGAGCTGTAGAACTAACAGGTATAGCCTGGGAGAAGGTGGGAGAAGACAAAGGCTGTTCTGAGGGTGTGGAGCCAACATGTATGGGTACATAGAAAGTAGGAGAAGCAATGTTGTTGTTGTTGTTGTTGTTGTTATTGTTGTTGCTTGTGGATTGGGCTGAAATACTGGTGGTGCCTACAGAGAGAGTTGAAGCCTCTGTTGTAGTTCTGGGGATATTCAAGTGGACATCAACAAAGAGAGTGGCTAATGTGGAGCCAGCATGATTTGCTGCAGTACAGACATACAGACCTGCATCTGCTGCAGTAACAAATTCAGCTGTGGTAATGGTAGTACCAGTACTACCATTCGCTCCCAAAGTCACCCTCCCACCTGATTCAACAGTTGTGGCATTCTGTTCAGATGGGATGGTGACTGTGATGTCTGGTGTAGGGATACCTGAAGCCTCACAGACCAAATGGAGAGGCTCCCCCTGTGCCAGTGTGTTATTGTCAACCCTCTGAAAGCTTACAATGCTTGGCTCTTCACAGTCCAGAAGATCTTTAGGACTGACATCTTTCAGCATTTGATCTTTTAAGTTGTCCGGTTTGGAACAAGTTATCTGATTTTCAAATGAATGAGACTCACTCATCTTTAGCCTAACAGGAAGCATTTTGCAGTCACACTGCCAGGGGTTGTTGAAAATATGTATGTTGGGGATCAATGACAGTGTGGAATAGGCTGCCAATGGAAGTGTCGTCATCTGGTTGTTGTACAAGTACAACTTTTGCAACGGAGGGAGATCTGAGAACAAACTGGGCTGGATGGTCCTTATCTTGTTATTGTTCATGTACAATTGTTGGAGCCTGGGCAGGTTTGAAAATGCATCTTTCTGAATGATGTTTATATCATTGTTATTCAGGTTTAAGTGCTTCAGCTGCAACAGATTTGAGAATGAACCAGGCTGAATGATAGTTATTTGGTTGAAGGGCAGAGACAACTGTTGCAGCTGTATCAGGTTTGAAAACATACCTGGCAGAATGTGTGTTATTTTGTTTCTGGACAGGATCAATGTATGTAGCTGTGGTAGGTTAGAAAATGTACCGGGCTGAATGGAAGTTAGTTGGTTGTGGGACAGATCTAGTTTTTTCAAACTCCTGTATCTTAAGAAATCAGATGGACTCATAGCTGTGATCTTATTGCTTCTTAAGTAAAGGGTAGTGACACTGATAGGTAGAAACTGAGGAACGGTTCTGAGGCCTCTACTGCTGCATCTGCAGTCTGATGAACATCTTGTGTTGCAGGCTGCGATCGGTCCAGCTTCCTTCAGGATGATCAGCAGAAGGACCAGCAGTGTCTTCAAGTTGTGAAACATTTTGTCTGCAAGGGAAGAAGCACAATGTAGATGTAACTGAGAACAAATGCATGTTACTTAAGCTATAGCTTCACCTAAAATATCATCATCGCCTTCATATATATATTACTTGCATGTTGTTAGAATGTCTTGCAGTTACAATCAGACATTCCAAAATCTAAGTGCAACTAATGCTTTTTGGTGCATTTATTACCTTCTACAATGTAGAAGGAGGGTATAGCAGTTGTCAATGTCTATGTGCTCACAGAGTTATCTCAGGATATGTTAAACTTTGTATTTTGGCATGGTTGGTACTTTATTGAGGTCTTTATAATGCTCTTCAATTTTGGGCACTGTAATTAAAAGTGAATTACGGCACAGGAGGACCTAAGTACTAAGTACTAAGTAAGTAATCAAAAATATTTTCAATGCATGTAAAATTTTGAAACAACACCCTTGAGTTGAAGGCAGTGCGGTACAGACAGATCAACACAGCTGTTCGTCAACTTGTACAGTCTGGAACCTTGAGGCATGTGCTAAGTATCCATTCTCCAAGCAGAGGTTAGACTAATGCCTTGGTTAATGTCTATTGTCATATTGATATACATGTACAATAACAACCTAGACATAAGGCCACACCAATTTAATTTGTAAATAGTTGTCACATTTTCTTGAAGTGAAAATTATGTAAAGGGGACATCATAAAAGCAATGGGTAGGGAGGAAAAATTGAAGATTCTCTCCATAAAAATGAGTGCATCAAGCACTAGTGCTAGTTATCATTCTGTTTTTCCTGTTAAGCATTTTAGAAATATTTTTCTAAAATCCGAGAACCAGCGAATCAAATTGGTGTGGCCTGAATAAAAACAGATGTTCCTGGTAAAGAGGTTATCAAACACCTTTCCCTAAAGTACTCACAGGACAAACAATGTAATTACTTCAAGGAGGTTTGTGTCCAATGGACTCTTGTATCGTTTTGTTCAATGGTTATCATTGCAACTGGTTAGAATTTTATTTTAAAACCTCAGCACTTGGGCAAAATAGACAAAATGAAAGCAGGTGAGGAAAAATTTCACATAATTCATATTCAAAATTTGCTCATCTGGAATCTTTGTAAATCCATCTGGATACTATGTTAATTTCTATACCCTAAGTGCCACAGCCATTTGTGATACAAATTTCTATATGAAAAGCAAGTTATACAGCAGTATATATATTCTGGAAACATGCAAGCTATTCAATGTTTGAATTTATCCAGCCCTGCTTACCTTGTTGTGTTCTTCACGAGCCTGTTTTCACGGCTGACTGCTCTGTTGAAAAAGATTCTGTGTGCTTCTCCCAAGTTGTGTTGGTGTAACCACTTTTCAAACGGGTACGATTGGTGTCCCAAGCTGAAAGATCAAGTAAAACACCAAATGTTAAGGTATTTCACATGGCTAAAATGGCATTTTGACCTTCCATTGTTTTCTCATTAATAGTAAGAAAGAATAGAGCCGTAACAAATATTGATAGATGGGCATGAAAAAATTGTAACTCTGATTTTTGGGGCCATTATCAGCTTTCGTTGCCCCTAATATTATTTTTTCTATGAGAAAATACAGTACTTTGGTACATACCACTGCAATGAAACTAATAGATGTTTTTCATGTGCATAATGATGAAAGCTACAAACTCAAGTTTACGCAAATTTATATCTTCTAATGATCTGTAGTTATTAGAAAATGATTTTTTTTAATTAGATGAAAACAATCATTATCTAATGAATTGTGAACATTGTAGTGTGAGTTTGTTAGCATGGCATTGTCTTTTCAATGAGTTCATTAATCCTGAGTGCTTATTATATGATGATATAAGAAACCAACTATTTCTGAGTGCATCCAAAATACACGCTTACTTTCCAACTATTCCTGACATCGAGAAATCAATTATGTTATTAAAATCAAAGAACTCACACATTATAAAAGAAGTGGGTAAATTCGTCTTCCACTGCTTAAAAAGAAGAAGTCAAACCCAACAAAACCAGTATAATGTACACTTCAGTAGCACAGCATAGTCATAGAATGTAGTTCCTAGCACCTTTGTATTTGTATTTTCCTTGTTATACATGTTGTTTGTACCTGCAATTAGCCCCCGGGCAAGAACTTGCAATAAACATATCAATTATAATATATATAATTGTACATGTATGTAGAACAGGACTGTCTCCATGACCCGTCCCTCCGTCCTGGGATGGAAATTTACTTGTTGGGACGGACAAAAATTTCACCCCATCCATCCCAAAAGTATAAACTTCAGTACATAAAATTGATGAAAATGCATTTTCATAAGCTTAAATGACAGATGTTACAAGGACGTCCAACAACATTGGCTCTCAAACAATAAGAGAGATGGAAAAATTTGGATGGAAAAGAATTATAAGCTTTAGACAGCCCTGATATAGAACAACATTCTTCATCATGTTGGTCTGTCAAGGACCATATTTTAACCAAATTGTCCACCAAGCTGAAAAATCAGGGTCAAAGTCTGCATGAATATCAAGTGTGAACATGATGACATTGAGTCTTTTCAAGGAGTATTTGATCATGTTAGCCTCTAGAGGCTTCTGCTAACCAAATGCAATATAACTGTCTTGCCCAAGCAGCAACCGCTATGATTATAGTGCCCATGAGGGGTGCACATGGGTACAGAAAATTTAGGTACAGGTACGGTCCAGATCCAGAGAATAAGGTCCTGGTCCAGACCTGAACCTGGACCTTAGATTGTTTGTGAAAACGTATGAATGGGGGATACTCAAAACAATGGTCCATTTTGCTACAAAGAAATCTGTTTGGTGGAGTATCCTATCTTCATGTAAATAACACTAACTGCCTGTGTTAACTTATAGACCATGTTTGACTGTAGAAACTTGGTAAAAATGACTATCAACTCTCCTCTATGTTGCGCTTGTTGTTGTTTTTTGGACTGGTAAGCCCCAAAACACGTAAACACCTGCCGACATAGTGTCAGTATAATAATGTTACTGTTCAGTCCAAAATCCAATCCACTGATTTTTTCTCAGTTACTGTACGTTTTTTTCTAGACCTGTCCAAGATGATAAAACAGTTTTGTACCGGTACACCCCATACTCTAATTAGCAATCAAAATTGATAATGATTGCTCCAAACACAAGGCAAAATCAGTGAAACACATTTAATGTTGTGACAAGCACAAATTAAACTAGTTGAAATTCTGACATAGAAAAAACTTAAAGCTCTTTTTTCCCTTTTAGTAGGAACAGACGACTTACCTTACCCATAAGAGAACAAGTAAACAGTGTTGAAAATCACAAACGAGCACCTCACCCCCACCCCACCACCCCCTAAATAAAACTAGCCCCATTCAAACACTGCGGTAAAGTCCTTTCCACGGCAAAGTCCCTTCCTCGGCAAACTCCCTTTCCTAGCAAAAGAGAACCTAGCCAGTGTTGAAAATTGCAAACCAGCATCACCACCACCCCTCCCAATGAAAACCAGCCCTGATAGAAGACTGCAACAGAGGCTACATTGTTCCTTTGTCCCATGATGAAGTTGTTGAGACCATGTCTGACTCTAGATCTGATTTATTTTCATTGCAGTGTCTCCATTTGGACGGGTTAAGTCGTGGCCCAAAAAGAAATGTTAGAATTCAGATTATCTTTTTTTTTTTTTAAGACAAAGAGTCCAACAGGTATGAGATGAAGACTTACCAAGAAACAGTACCCCAAGGAAATGTATCCTGTAGATTGTAGTCAGAAGTCAGCTCAGGCCGTCTAAAACATCAGTCAGAGAAGTCTTGGTTGTGGCTGTTGCGCCAAGCGTAGCCAACTGTACAACTGCGCAGTTTGTTCCCCAACTACGTCTATACATATCCACACATGCAGTTTCTGCTCTCTCAAGTGAGTAAAATTGAATTTTAGCTTTCTGTGATTGTTCTTGATTTAATAAGTCTAACTATGGTATGTTTGGAAGAGATGAAAGTCATGTTGCTCTGATGTTGACATCCCAAGTAAGCTGCGTACTTAAGACATTAATTGTTGCCAAGAAACAATGCAGCTTTTTCATCACAGTACAAAGCCACGTGATTTGTAACTGTGATTGTTTAGCAAGCCTCTCTGGTTAAAATAATCCTTACTTCTGAGAAGGAAAGAAAAATTTACCACAATCGCACAACAAATTCTCCTTGGTAATTTTTTTTTTCACTTTTAAGTATAATTGTTTACCTCACTAATATAGCATTTTAAGCAGTTGATCCAAAACAAGGAAACTGAGGAAGTGAATTTTAAACTGAACATCTGACACCTGTTGGATCAAATCTCTAAACTTTGGTATTGAAATTCCACTTGATATGCAGATGAGCTTTCATTACTAATATTGTTTCTGCTGCTAGAGGCTTTTGAGCTTTAGACCTTCAGAGCTGTTGCTATGTGTTGCTAAGACCCATATTATGGAATGTGATCATTCTGCTCCTGTTTGAAAAGCCCCTTTGGCCACATCAATTCATTTCATTGGTTCCACACCTTTTACCCATGCATTTCCTCTTCTTTGGTGGCATCGTTATGTAGTGGCAGAACAGATAGCAGTTTGAATTGCGAAGTGTGGCTGCGTGCTTGCGAGTCTGAGAGCAGTGTCTCTGATGACGGACGTTATCTATTTATAAGACAGAAGGAGCTGATTCCTTGTAGTTGAATCATCTTGAACTGAACACACTGTAGTGTACGTGCAGCTTTCCAAGAAGCGGGGGTCATCTGGACTTCAAAACTCAAATGAATTAAAAATCAAATGAACATTCAAATACATCCATTTAGTAAAAAATACAAATATTCCATCCTGCTATCAACCCATTTACATCCCATCCAAGAGGATGCCTCTGACCAAAGCCAGGGTCTCATTTTCACTTGTCATTGAGTGATAAAATAGGTGTAAATTGCCTTTTCAAATGATTCAACACTGTCCCATCCTTGGGATTGGAACCCAGGACCTTTAGCTTCTACGTCAACAACCATTACCACTAGGCCAGCACACCGCCAATACTTTGTTAAGAGTCTTTCATAATTTTGCTTCATGTTGTCACTGTTCACCTGGCTTCAATCCCTCTGATGCTAGGGAAAAATCATACATACACACACAGATGTAGATCACTAGATGACAATGTGTACACACTCTCCTTTTCTCCTTGGTCTCCTACCGGAGTACAACCCCACCCCCCCACCCCCACAGGCCCCAGTCCGCATGCGTCGACTGTTCCAGTGGTGAGGGTGGGGACTAAACCATTCTAAGTAATCTAACAGTCACTCCCAACAAACTCCTGTTTTTCAGATGTGGACATGTGTGCAGCAGACCTGCATGACTGTGATGAGCACGCCCTCTGCAACAAGACCGGCCCTGCCCAGTTCAGGTGCACCTGTCAGGATGGTTACTATGGCAATGGGCAAACCTGCCTCCCCAGGTAACTGTGGCAACAAGAACGGGTTTGACTCTATACATAACCACAATGGCCAGAGGGTTCTTATGGTCACCAAGGATCAGGTCAATTTGTCGTACAATTGCAATTGGTATAGACCATGTGCCATGACATTGTTACGAAATTTTAAAAAATTTTAAAAATTCTCACATTGTGACCATACGACAACCCTCAACAAATGTGACCATAATGTAAATGCAGGTTTAACTGTACATGTATATCAGCAGCTAGGTGGTTCATATGTAAAGGTGGTCACTAGTGCATGTACATGTTTGACTGTATCGATATCAATGGCAGGATGGTCCTTGCATTCAATGTACAGTCGGTTACTTGAACAGGCTTGACTATACTTGCATATCAATGGTATTTGTCACTAGTACAGGTTTTGCCATGTATCAATAGCCATGTGGTCATTTTGTTGCTCTGTACGGATTGGACTGTTGGACTATCTTAATATGTGGACTGAGGTTTTTCACAGCTTTGACTGTATTTGCCACCTCCCTTGTCCAGGTACAGGTTTGACTGTACAATGTTCATGTATGTCAATGGTCAGCTGGTCCTTATGTCACTAGTACAGGTTTAACAGTTACTGTGTATCATCAATGGCCAGGTGTTTCTTATATAGAGGTGGTCACTAGTACAGGTTTGATGGTATTTTCCCCTTCCCTTGCCCAGGTACAGGACAGACGAGCCCCTTCCCCTGGAGGTGAGGCGAGACGGCCTCATCAGTGTCTTCAACGGCATCGACCTGCAGGGCATGAAGACTGCAGCTCAGTTCGTCTTCTTCCAGGTTTGTCTTCAAGTTGGATCTTGGCTTCCATTTGAAGTTTAAGGTGCAATTGCAAGGTACTGTAAATGCAGAAACTTTTGCCGCTTCACTGTGAATTGAAACAACCGCGAACATTATTCCATGGCTGTAAGAGACTACAGTACATGGTGCTACCATGAAATTAAAACCACTGCGAAAAGTCCATTTTACTGCTACTGCAAAATTAGATCTCTGTGAACTTAAATGCATTTACAGTACATTTCTGAACAGCACCATTTCTATTTTTATTTCTTTTTTTCTTATCTTGAAATTTTTCCTATTTTTCTTTCTTTCTTTCTTGTCCTTTCTTTTTGTTTCCTTTTTCTCTTCATTTTCTCCATCTTCCTTTCTTTCATTCTTCAATTGCCTTTTTTCTATTATGTGTTGTTGAGACCAATAGCTACATGTGTACGTACAGGGTCAATTACTAAATTAGGCTATGAAGCTCTGCATAGTACTCCAGTTCAGTGACTAATCAATGGTTAGGAGCTGTCTAGTGTTCTACCTCTACTTCTATTGTATATCAATGGCCAGATGGTACCTATGTACAGGTGATCACTAATACAGGCTTTGGGATTCTCCTGTCAATTTTTGACAGATGAGCAGGCAAACAGTCACTTGCCAGTGCATTCGGCGACCTGTTTGCCTGACCTGCACATGACTTTTTAAGGTGAAGGAGGGGTGTGCAATTCCTTCTCCACCCTCTCATCTACTGTATACAGGCTTTACTCTGTATCAATAGCCAGATGGTTCTCATGTGAAGGTGGTCACTAGTACAGATTTATGAATCAAATGTAGGTGTATCACTTTGTATATTAAGAAGTCTTCCTCATGCCCAGGGTATGGATTCTCTGGGAGGAGACTTCATGGTCGCTGAACAGTTCCGGGGGCAACCCAAACAGCTACAGTCCATCTGCATGGACATCCCTCAGTGTATAGGTGAGGTCATGACCTTTCATGTTCCTTATGCTCACTGTATCAGCATCTCTTTTTTCTTAGTTGGAAACATTTTTACACCTAGGTGATGTTGTAGCTTTCCAAAGTCAGGAATGTCAAACCCTTGACCAGTCATTCTTTTGTCTGCTAGCCTATTGTTGAGAATGAATTCCACTTTAAAATGGATCGTCTGACTTATGATAGAGAGAGACACAAAATTGTAACGGGAGGGGGCCATACTTCGACATGTGTTCTACGTGTTGTGTACATGCATTTTTTATTGTACATCTGACCCGCTACCCATCAGAACTAAATTTTAATCGATTGGTAGTCGTATAACCGTGATTAAAGCTACATGGATACAGGTTTCATTTAATGATAACGATCCGCGCTGCGGTTTGGGAGCGCACTTAACGTACCGTACGTATTTGACTTACATTCTAGTGGAACGTTCCAGCACAAAAAGGGGGTCCAAAGTTCGACATAATAACCTTTAAGCCTTTTCGGGGTATAAGAAGTTATTTCATGTACTAAAAAATTAGACTAAAAGTTCACAATACTGTTTGTCTGTCGCAAACATGTACTTTTTCTTACATTGCACGACTTGCTCCAATGCGGAGAGATGAAATAAAACAAGGGGATTTCAAACACATTTCTTCCAGAACATTATGGCCAGGTATCAAACAGCTATTTAATACTTGTCCATGATTTCTATCAACAGAACTACGTATACGGCTCCTTAAATGTTCACTGTCAGCCAGCACAGACTTACATCAAGGTGTTAACGCAACTAGATTTCACAGTCGACACCGCCGGCCGGTCCTCACGCCATTTTGTCTGCACGTAAACACGATCCACGTGATCCCGGCCCAGGGGAGATTGCTCGAGCGAAACCCGTTCTGTGGTTCTACTTGAACATTAATCGCATATGCTTTATATCTCTCAGAGCATAGCCTTTTAGTGGATCTGTAACAATGCAATTTATCATCCGGAAATTCACGACCAACTGCTGAAGCGCCAGGCCCAACACGGAAAGGATGTAAGTGATATTTGCAGGTCAAAGGGTCACTTGAAGAGCCTAAGGCTACAGCACCCTGGGAATTTTGTCGCACACTGCAAGCGATTAGATTTCATACACAAAAATTGTTTTGCACAAAGCATCAACTTACGTAATTTTGACGACATTTATTTCATTAGTCTGTGTAACGCAAACTCCGCTATCCGGAGCTTGTAGGTTCCTCCCCGCGGCAATGTAGGAAGGGCCTAAGAATCGCGATTAAATCAGGTTATTATTTCATCGAACACCCTGAAAGTTTCGACGTCCGGACGTTCATACAGTATCGATTTCTTATTTGTTGTCAGATATTCTATATAAATAGATATTCTATAATCAGCGAGTGAACACATTCAATGATTTCCACGTCACACTGTAGTGCCTGTAATTGGCGTTAATACTGAGGAGCTGCCCATCATGGCGACGTTGCCAAATTACTCAGTAACTGGTTTTCGTGTCATTTGAAGTAGCGAATAATAAAAACAGTGACAACACGTTGTTTCTATTTACAGTTGGTAAATGCGTTTTTTCTAACTCTTTCTGTTTTTTCTCTTCTCGCTTTTTGTTGAGCTCAGTCTTTCGTTTCTCTTTGCGTTCCTCTTTTTCTTTCTTCTCTGTTTCCTTTTGTCTGATTTCAGTTATAATTTCGTCATGAGTCAGAACCCTTCCCGTGAGCCTTTTCCTTGATTTGCGGCCAGACGACTTGGGTGTTGTGACGGGGAGGAGAATGTCTTGTAACTCTGGTGGTACAAGACGTTGTATCAGCGGACTCAGGAGCGGCTGGCATGTTGTGCAGGGTGTAAGACAGGTTGGGCAAGAAATGGAAGTGGCAGAGGCAGAAGTCGAGGGATGTGGTGGAGGAGTGACAGAGGTAGAAGTCGACGGCTGTGGTGGAGGAGTGGCAGAGGCAGAAGTCGACGGATGTGGTGGAGGAGTGGCAGAGGCAGAAGTCGAGGGATGTGGTGGAGGAGTGGCAGAGGCAGAAGTCGACGGATGTGGTGGAGGAGTGGCAGAGGCAGAAGTCGACGGCTGTGATGGAGGAGTGGCAGAGGCAGAAGTCGAGGGATGTGGTGGAGGAGTGGCAGAAGAAAACTTCTCTCCAGGGATCGCCGACATCTTAACCCAACGGTCGTCAATTGCGTCTTCATTCAGTGGGAATATGCCACTCTTTTGGAAAGACGATTTTATCAATGATGGAGTGACTGTATGGTCGTATACAGTATTGAATATCTTCGCAAAATTCCGTTTTGTGACCTGAAAATGCGGGTTCGCAGCCTGCATTACTTCTAGGGTGAGGGCCCACTTCGACTTGAGCGGTGCGAAGATGCCGACATCCAGGGGCTGTAGAAAGTGTGTACAGTGTGGTGGGAGACCGAGGATGACCACGTTGTTGGCAACGGCGGCTTCTAGGACTTTAAGTGTGAAGTGAGAATAATGCTGGTCAACGATCAAAACAATTGGGCGCTCTTTGTGGCAGTGAGATAGGAATACTTTCGTAAACCACCTTTCGAAGAGAAACTCGTCGATAAAACCCGAATCGGAGAACCCGTAGATGGCATTTGCGGGTCCACCCTCTGTGTAGGCGCCTCCCGGAAAGCCTTTGCTAAAGGCTATCATTGGTGGCACCGTCTGCCCTGCCGCTGACACACACACCAGTGCCGACACGTGGTCTCGGCTTCCAACTCTCCGTGAAGGAGACCTCTTCTCTCCGCGGGGTACTATAACCTTAGATATTTTCGCTGAAAGATCCACGCCTGTTTCGTCAGCGTTATAGATTACATGTGGGTTTTTGTTTTTGGCATTCGCCTCTGTTAGTTTGTCTTCAAGCATCAAGAAATATTCGAAGATCACTCCTGGGGTGGCCATGAGCGCCCTCTCCTTGTCTAGCTGGTCAGGGGACCGGAGGCTGATGTCGGGATGGCGACGCTTGAAGCCTCGCCACCACTTCTTGCCCGGCCCAGCCTCCTTAAACCTCGGTGACTCTCCGCGGCCCTTAGCTCTTTTAATCTCAATTTGTTGCGCAAGGGCCTTTGTGACCCTTACGGTGAGAGGGAAGCCCCTGTCGGACATGTACTTGGCGTAGCCGACAAGGGCCTCCTCGTCCTCGGGTGTCAAGACTGACGGTCTTCCTTGCACCTCTCCATGGTGACCTTTTATGCGACCAATCAGGGTTGTTCGCGGAATTCCAAACTTTTTGGCCAGGCTGTAGACAGAGGCGCCATTGTTTGCTGCCTCCAGAGCAGCCTCCATGTCAGCCTGATGGTACTGTTGGCGTTTCCTTTTGGCCCCAGATGCCATCTAATAAAGAGATTGAATCGATATCGACTATGAACGACAGCAGTAATTTAGATCCCCCCTTCCACACCCATCATCAAACATTGAAGAAAAAAAGTTTCGTTTCTTTGTTTGTTTGTTTGTTTGTATGTATGGGAGTTTCATATCATATGTTCAGCACGACGAAAAATCACGATATGTCATCAACACTACTTATATTTATCCAAATATGGGCGGATATAAGCGTTTGTTTGCTTTAACCTTGCCGTGTTCGAATTCAATTTAAGCATTCGAAGGTACACACATTCATACCTAACTTCTATTTGGATATTCTCATACTACAATCGCATCTTTTGCTATCAAAGTATAACTTACATACGCTGAAACGTCAGAGTTGTATATACCTACCGCGACTTCATGCGGAAGAGCGCTAAACTGCAATCTCAGGCGGTGTGGTGCTGGTAGTGCTGGTAGTGTTGGGTTGCGTTCGATGATCACATGACTTCGAACACGTGATTCTCAAGATGGCGGAGGAGCGGTGGTGTGTACACAAGTAGCGTGACATTGTAGCCTCAATTAACCAAGTTCAAAGACTCAGACAAGACACAGGTTTGTTTCTTGGCAAGTTTAATAAACAACCTTTCTACATGCGGTGGCAATCTGTCATATCTCACATCTTAGACTGAATAATTCAACAGATATGAAGGCCACGGTCTCGATACGTTCTCTCGTCAACCTATGCGAACAGCGTCATTATCATAAAAATATCTTCAATTGCTAGCTGCTTGATGTATCATGTTCGGTACACTCTATGCATCAGTATTTTACTAAAGGAAGACTAGGGCCATCAATATTTGTTTTTGTCGTGTACATGCTGTCAAGCATAATAAAGTTATAGCAATTTTAAAAACCATGTCGGACTTTGGACCCCTGTCTAAGTATGGCCCCCTCCCGTTAAGTCTATTGAAGGTAAGTCGGATACAATGTTACCACATACCAAGACAGAAATTTTCAATATGTCATTATTATGTCCTGTTTATATATCTAAATGGTACATGTACCTATGTCCGCCAATTTATACTAATTTCCTTACAAAAACGAGACAGTGCCATACTTTCCTGAAGCAGCATACTGTTATTAACATAATTTTCCATAATATGCTGTTTATACTATTGTCATTCATGAATTAGATTTATAATTTAGTTTCTTAGAATTGTTACATATTCACAACTCATCAAGTTACCACACATTGTATCCTTTACAATAGTCATGCAATAAAGTTCTTCTTCTATCCAAACACATCCTGTCCACTCCAGGCTTCAACAGTAACGGCATGCTGAAGATGTCCATGAGCCGCCCCTCGGGGTGGATACGGTGGAGCAACAAGGATTCAGACGGGCTCTACCTGCTGGGTAGGTTTGTTCCACTTAGAAATCAGCAATAGGATTCTGTTATATAATCATAGTAGTAAAAGGGGTATGCTACAAACTCTTTTCATTGCAGTCATAATGATTTTAATTTGAATTCAACAGCAATTTTCTAATTATTTTCTAGGTACCTAAGGCCATGTTGATATGACATCCTCTGGGAAGCCAAAAGCTGAATGCGAGTGTGCAAAAGAAAATAAAGTTGCCTTCATTATGTATTCTAAGTGGTCAGGAAGTTTGAACATATGACTGAACACACAGAATGTACGCCAAAAATAGTTACTCAAGCAACTGGATATGGTTTTGAAACGGTCAGACGTTTCGGATAGAATCCACTATCCTTCGTCAGTGACACTGAAGAGATCTGGAAGAAACAGGTCTTTTATACTCTAACTATGAATGAAGACAATTTCAGATGTTTAGATAATTAACACTTCAGCTTGACTTTGGCTTAGCTTTGTTCTGTTTGGAATCCAAATTGTCTTCAGTCTGAATTGTCTTACAACCTTTCCTATTGGACATCTGAAATTGTCTTCATTCATAGTTAGAGTATAAAAGACCTGTTTCTTCCAGATCTTTTCAGTGTCACTGACGAAGGATAGCGGATTCTATCCGAAACGTCTGACCGTTTCAAAACCATATCCAGTTGCTTGAGTAACTATTTTTGGCGTATCTTATTACCTGGATGTCTAACCTACATTGTACATCGACGCACACAGAATGTAGTGTACCAGATAATAGATTCTTCATTTTTTATTCTTCATCTTCTTTGACCTTGGAATATTCCATGACATTAGAATTGTATATTTTTTATCATTTTGTAAATGATATAACTAGTTGTGTAGCATAGCTTTCGTTTTGTCTCTTCCACCGGCATTGTAATGATTCTTTACGGAAACATTTTATTTAGCTACAGTATTACGGGGAAGACGTGCTAATAAAGATCATTGTCATTGTAATTAACACTACAGTGTTTGTTCTAGATCTGAACTACTGTGAGCTGGATCTGGAGCTGTGTCCGGAAGAGTCCCGCTGCCAGCGCCACGCCCCCGGGATCTACCAGTGTACCTGCGAGACCCCGCTGGTCATGGTCAACAACCAGTGTGTCCAGGTGCCTGGTTACAGAAACATGTCTGCTGCTGTCTATCCTGGCAGGGAAGTAGAAGTTGGGGGGTACATCTGATTGGTTGTTAGGGCAAACTTTATTGTTTAAAGATGTAAAATTACATTGTGTGTGTGTGTGTGTGTGTGTGTGTGTGTGAATCCCCTGTAGTTACAGAACATGAACAACCAATGCGTCCAGGTTCCTGGATATAGAAACATGTCTGCCACTGTCTACCCTAGGTGGAAGTTGGGGGGTACATCTGATAGCTACGTGTACTTGGTACAAACTTAAGTGTTAAAGATGTCATGTATGTTCATTTGTGTGTGTGTGTGTGTGTATGTGTGTGTGTGTGTGTGTGTGTGTGTGTGTGAGTCCAGTGCTAGTTTTGAACATGAACAACCAGTGTGTCCAGGTGCCAGGCTATAGAAACATTTCTGCAGCAGTGTATCCTGGTAGGGAAGTGGAGGTTGGGGGGTACATATATGATATCTACATCTTAATGAGTAAGATGTAAAAATTACATGTAGGTCCAGTGCTAGTTTTGAACATGACCAACTAGTGTGTTCAGGTTCCTGGATATTGAAATATATTTTGTGTGTGTGTGTGTGAATCCCCTACTAGTCACCAGGTCAACAATTAGTGAAGGTGTCTGGTTATCGAAACATGTCTGCCGCTGGCTTTAGATATAATTATAAACTCTGCTCATGTTTGTGTGAGATCCTGCTAGTCAGTGAACAGCCAGAGTTCAGGTTTCTTAATAGCAAAATTCTTTTTATCCAGTGGGAAAGGAGTAGACGTGTAGAGTTAATAATGGAAAACTATGTGAAGGTCAATGGTATCAAAAACAATTTTTTGTTTAAATTGATAGGGCCTCTTTGTAAGGAAGAAGAATCACTTATATTATATACATATATGTCTCTGTAGATGTATGAGAACATCGATCTATAAATGGCTGGTTCCTAAAAAACATGAAGTATGATGATAAGGAATTAACATATCATGACTAAACTCCATGTAATATGGTGTAAAATGTACATTTTACTTGAATCGAACTAGATGGACAGTGTAGATATGAACACTAGATGCAGAGAGGATTTATTTGCTTGAGATAGTCAAACCCATGTTATGATTATGTCCTGGATGAAGTTTTACTAGAGAATTGATGACGAGTTCTACATTGAAGGAAATAAAAGGACTGAATTTTATATGTAATGTATGAATTGGCTGACTAATTGTTTTGGTAGCACTTTTCTTCCATTTCAAGTTGTTGAAGGACCACGTCATGAATATGCAAGAATATGTGTCAATGAATATGTGTCAATATGTTCCTTTTTTAGCTGATGAAAATATCACATGACACAAGTCTAGCCTTCATATTGTAGTTTATTCTTTTCCAGCAAATACAAATTGAATGTCTTTTTTTACCATGCTTCTGTTTTTTCTCGCTAAAATGGCCTTCAAGTACAATTACATTGAGCAACTTTCTACACCCCTCATTTAGCAGCATGACGCCTCTACTAATTGTTATGCAGTCAGCTTTTTCCAAAGGTTTTATCTGCCAAATTTTTATATTTTGAGATCATCACAGTTCTTAACAACAAGTCAACATTCACCTTTCTCATGGTGTTTTTGTTGCTCTCTCCCCTTGGGCTTTCATGGGAATAGTTCTCATTGACAAGCTTTAAATTGTTTTTCATTGCTCACCTTTCTAGTATATAATTAAACCAATAAACCAAAATTTTACAAATCTGCAACTACAACAATTACTTCTTCAAGAAAGGTTGCAAGACCTCCTTAATGCTTTCCCTAAAAGGCCTTGTCTTCCCAATCCCAAGATCCGTGAGTCTTGAGACGTCCAGCTGTGCGTTGTAAGGCCGGGGGGCTCCTCCCGAAGGCTCCTTATCGGGGACCAGGTGAGAGGAGGGGAGGCTGAACACCTCTGCCATGGCGATAGACATTGTGTACTTCGTCATCTCCTCGTCTCCGCTCCAGTGGAACACACCATGCAGGCTTGGGTCCTGGTCATGGAAATGTGTACAAATGTATCAAATCAGACATAAATGGTACTAGCATCTACTAACGAGGTGTTGTCTTACCATAAAAGCACACCTACCCCCCACACACACACACACTGTGCAGGCTTGCGTCCTGTTCATGGAAATACATGCATCAGAGGACATTAACGGTAGAAACAACTGGCAAGGTGCTGCCTTACCATAAAAGTAAGTACCCATTTTTTCTAATTTTTTTTTAAATCCAACAAATCAAATTGTTCTGGCCTTACTTAGGTATTTCTTACCTGTAGCCTTTTCTCTGCCAGCTGCCTGCAGACCGCAGCAATATCATCCACGTGTGTCGGGTACCTCCTCTCGTAGTCCGACATCTTTGCCGTCTTTTCCGTGTTCTGCACAGCGCCAAAGAGAACCGTCACCGCGCTCTCGTCAATCGCTTCCACAGGTCCATAGAGGATGGGTACTCTCAGCACAGCACCATCTGATAGGGCAGACAAAAATATACCTCCCCATGAATTAGTAGCCTTTTCCATTGACCTCATGACCTGTCATGTCTGATACTTCAGTCCATTTTGAAATTCTGTATCTAAAGGTACTGTATGTACGTTGGACACTTAGTGACCCTATAATAGACCAAAGCAAGGCCAAAGGGAGTCAGTCGGGCACCAGGAATCTGCCTCCAGTCAGCTTGAAGAAAGGCTGTTAACATCCAGTTGTTGCCTAATCAAACTTTTCTTGCTGAGTAGGTATTAATTGCCTTCCTTCTTGTTTGGTGCCAATCTCCTGGTCACTGATCTTGTCCCAATAAAGATATAAATTGCTCGTTAAAGCATTAGCACCACGGTGCCCGGCTGACTGCCTTTGGCTCCATGACTTTACTCCATGGCGATCTTTGATACTATCTTATGGTACTGGTAAATCTGCCTGGAGATTCTGGCCTTACCTTTGGCCACCTCCAGTGCCACCTTCTCCCCAGCCAGTTTGCTGATGCCGTATTTGTTGAGCGGATTCGGAGGATCCGTCACCTTGTGGGGCGGAGACTTGCCATCAAACACGTAGTCAGTGCTCATGTATACCAAGAAGGCACCAACGTCAACTGAAATGAGAAAGTCAGAAATGGTTTATTGACATCAAAAACTAGTGACAAATTATATCAGGTTCTTTAAAATATTTGAGTGGAAAAGTTATGACACAAACTTTTTTACTGCATAAATTACATGTCCCCGTTAAGGAGCAATTGCCTTTCTTCATTACATTAGATTTATTGAAATTGCAGACAATGCGTTTTTTAATTTTAGCGTAATACTAAGATGTTCATCTGAATTTGACATACATCATTGTTGCCATCACCACCAACCACCTCCCCCCCCCCCCCATGCAGACCCTCAACCAAGGAAATTAATTGGTGTAGCCTAGAATAAAAAGATTCAATTTCAAACAATACTGAATAAGGCATTGGGAGTCCTCAACGTTACCTTGCGGCCTGGGCCACAGTCCTTGTAGCCTCTACGTTCAGTGCACTCGTCGCTTCTTCATCCTTCTCCACAACATCAGGCCTCCTCTGGGCAGCAGAGTGGATCAGAATGTTGGGCTGGAAAACAGGTGAGCAATCTGTGAGGCCAGCATTGGAGTGGCACCAAGTACATTGTACAATGTGTTAGAAAGGAGTAGACAGTTAACAGTCTCCTGGCTCCCAGGATTTAAACCCGTGCTGAACCCAGGCCGCCAGATCACAAACTCAACCACTAAACCCTTGCCCCAAAAGGGCCACTCACATTGGGCAAGCTCAGTTTGGCAGCACTTAAAACCCACTGTTACACATGTAGCTTAGCAGTAGGGTGTTTGGCTCAAATCCCAGAGGTCCTAGATTTGAGTCCTTTGTGCCTTTGGGAAAGGCATATTATACAAATTTCCTTCCTTATTAATTTAAACTATTTAGTGACGATGCTCCTGCAGTACTTGATGGCAACAAGTTCCACTACAATCCTTGGGAAAATCTGAATTTCAGAACACATCAATCCTAAGGTTGATACAAAATGTGTACTTGGAGGCACATGCCTATGTCTTACGTGCCTACCTTGAATTCCTGTACAGTTTCTCTCACTGCAGCCTGGTCTCGCAGGTCCACTTTCTTCAGACTCCCCCCCGCCCGTGAGTAGGCCAGTCCGAGCACCTCCCACCCTGCTGCTCCCTGGAACTCCTGCATGAGGGCGCGGCCCAGCAGGCCTGACGCCCCGGTGATCAGCACTCGACCCATGCTGGGTAATAAAGGTACAGCATACGCCCTGAGAAATCAGAACGTAACACTAGAGCAGCCTAATATTTCCTACGAGATTCCCGATCTAGAACATGTACTGCTTAACTACTGTAAGGTATTACTTAGTGTTCCTAGAAGTTCTGTTAACGCTGCTGTACTGGGCGAGCTTGGTGTGTTTCCACTGTATATAGACACCCAGACACGACTGATTAAATATTGGCTTAGATTACACAATATGTCTAATGATAGAATTGTTAAAAAAGCGTACGACACTGCTGTTGCTCAAGAACATGAATGGATTACACATGTACAAGATATACTATGCAGACATGGTTTCCAAAATATTTGGCTAAACCCTAATGTCGATGCCAAATATTTTGGAAACATGTTCAAGGAACGCCTAAAGGACACATATCTTTCGAACTGGAGACAAAATATAAGAAACTTTAGTAAACTGGCAAAATATTCGAAAATTAAGACAACCTTTGCGCTAGAAAACTATCTTTTATCAATTCAAAACAGATCATTCACTAATAGCATAACAAAACTAAGGATTGGAGCACATTGTTTAGAAATTGAAAAGGGTCGTCACAAAAATATACCATCCGAAAAGAGAATGTGTCCCATCTGCAAAGACAGTATTGAAGATGAATACTATTTCCTGATGATATGCCCTTGTTATGATGAAGAAAGGAAAAAGTTATTGACCATGTGTAACAACAGAACAACACTACCTAATACAAGTAGAGAAATATTCAATGTAATTCTATCATGTCCCGACTCCATATCTGTCCACCTAGGCCAATATATATATAATGCTATGCAAAAGAGAAGTCGTGCTTTAACAATGTAAAATACACTATGCCGCCTTATTTTCTATTATGTTAGATTAGTATACTCATGTAGATAGTTCGTAGTTGCTAGTGATACATGTTACTTGCCATACATTGTACCTGATACAATCGTGCAATAAACTTGACTTGACTACTATACAGCATAGTGAAAATAACTATCCCACTCCATTGTTTTTAACAGCCCCCCTCTCTGTGTGTGCATTGTGGGCATCTGTGTATATGAGTGTGTACACATGTGTGTGTACATGTGTGTGTGTGTGTGTGTCTGTGTGCCGATGTGTGTGCATGAGTGTGTGTGTGTGTATGCATGTGTGTGTGTGTATCTGTTGTGTGTGCATGTGTGTGTGTGTGTGCATGTGTGCGTGCATGTGTGTGTGTGCACATGTGTGTGTGAGTGTGGATGTGAATGTATGCATGTGAGTGTGTGTATCTGTGTGTCACGTGCTTGTGTGTGTGTGTCTGTGCATCTGTGTATGTCTGTGTGTGCATACGTGTGCGTGTGCATACTTGTGTCTACTAGTATGTGTGTGTGTACATGTGTGTGTGTACATGTGTGTGTGTACATGTGTGTGTGTGTGTATGTGTGTGACTGTGTGTGTGTGTGTGTGTGTGTATGTGTGTGACTGTGTGTGTGTGTGCATGTGTGTGTCTGGGTGTGTGACTGTGTGTGTGTGTGTGTCTAAGAATATTTGACATACGCAAACACAATGCAACCTTGCTTCTAGACTGGAGGTGTTCCAAAGTGTGTGGGTAAGGGGTTGAAGTCCGCCATATCTGATTAACACATTTTAAATGTCACGATCTTCCATATTAATAGAAGAGAGCTAATATAATATGTACAATCATTTTGGCATCCTGACAAAATCGTCATGATCATGTCACTGTGGCACAACGAGGTAAAAGATATTGACCCAATGCAAGCTGAACTGTTAGGAGGAGGGGCCATATCCATGCCCGATTTGTTAGCCAGCGGATATCGATCGGAGCGCTTATCTGATCGACGACTTTCAAATTTACCCCGACAGAGGAGCAAAGAAAATTGTACCTAACACATATACACGATGCTAGTGATCCTAAGACTAGGAGACAAGATCTACTAAAGTTTAGATGTAGAACGTTTGGACTATACGTACCTTCCACAAGTGGACCAGAAAAGTTGAATGTTCAGATCACTTCCGGGTATGCGACCTTTGACCCTTGAATGAGCGCGAGTTATGAAATCTTACGATATCATGATAAATCATAGTAAACAACTATTAGGCCACAGCAAGTAAATTTTATGGATGACATCCTCTGCAGACTGCAAAAATAGTGCGATAGGGCGAAAAAAAGCAAGATAGGTGAAAAAAAAAACAAGATGGCTACATTTTCAAAAATAGGCACCATAATGTTGTGATGACTGTTGTAAAAAGAATTAAATGGAAAAAACATGGTATCAGAGCCAACAATGCATTCATTCCTGTATTTATGTACCACACTAAGTAAAAGTGACACTAGTGTGTTAGACTGGCATCACAAAGTTGGTAACCACACTCATAGCTTCCATATTGGTGTCACTTTTACAACAATCCAACATGTTTCATTTCTACAACTACAGTCCTGGGTACCTCGCAAGCGTCGCTTCTACAAGTACAATTATTAGGCTACAACACAACATATTTGCTCATTTTGGTACTTTATCGACATGTTGACCATCCTTGCAGAAAAAAAAAATTCTTGTTTTTTTTTCTGAAATCAGACGAAAATTAATGCGCGCGCTGATGTCATCCATAAAATTTACTTGCTGTGGCCTTATATTATTTTCAATATTTGTATGCGCTAAAATAAATTGAGTACAACTTGAGTCCGCCGTCACTTCGTCTCCGTACATTTATTTGTATTATTTCAAGTACTTTTCAATAAAAGAATTGATGCTGGAATACATCTGAATAATACTAGTAACATAGAACTCTTGGCGTAAACACTGTGAATATTCCTACACTATTTAAAATCTGTGTTGTTGCAAGATAACGTTATAACGTATAATAATTTTTACTAACAGGAAAAACATTACCCATGTCAACGTCAGGGAGAAACTTTTCAACATTGCCGTAAGAATTAAAAAATTCAAGAAAATTCAAAATTCAAGAATTCAAAATTGCATGCTTCTTTCCTATGATACGTCCTTACGTCTCCTACAGAATGGACTCTTCGTTCAATAATCTTTTTAGGTCACATCACGTCCATTCACTCACCAAATTCCACCCACAAAATAAAAATGTATGTACCACATGAACTAAAACAATGTTTTTCGGCATTTCGACCTCAACGTAAAATGTACGATAGGGCTTGCGCTGTCGTTAGTGTGTTGCTAGGTTTAAAGTTTACTGCAATGCTGTCTCTATCGGTTTTAGCAGCATACATTCTGAAATGTCATATTTGTCAGAATCATTCACTTTTATGGGCCTTGGTGGTTCCTCAGTTATACTCTTTCTAAGTATTCTCGTAAGTCATTAATCATTTGTCATTCCCATAAATGATCCCAGATTCTGATTTCTCTTTGTTGTTCTTGTAGATGCTTTGAGAAGTGCTCGATGCTACCTTTATATCTCCATTGCCATACATGGCATGGGATGCAGTAGATGCTTCTACCTGCTCGCTATCGTTTCCATAGACAGATTGAGGCATAGCGGCTATTTCCTCCTCGTTGTCATTGTCATAGACAGACTCAGACATGGCGGCTGCTTTCTCATTATGATACTCATAGACAGACTGAGACATAGCAACTCCCCGTTCCTCGCTACCTTTCTTATAGACAGACTGAGACATAGCAACTCCCCGTTCCTCGCTATCTTTCTTATAGACAGACTGAGACATAGCAACTGCCCGTTCCTCGCTACCTTTCTTATAGACAGACTGAGACATAGCAACTGCCCGTTCCTCGCTATCTTTCTTATAGACAGACTGAGACATAGCAACTGCCCGTTCCTCGCTACCTTTCTTATAGACAGACTGAGATATAGCGACTGCCCGTTCCTCGCTATATTTCTTACAGACAGAATGAGACATATGAACTACCTGTTCCCCAATATCATTCTCATAGCCGGACTGAGAAGGGGCGGATACTTCTTCATCCTCGTTATCATTCTCATAAACAGATTGAGAAGGGGCTGTCTCTACCTCATTATCATTATCATAGACAGACTGAGACGGAGTAACTACCTCTTTCTCGCTATCATTCATATAGACAGACTGAGACATGTCGGCTACGTTCTCCTCATCATCATTTTCATAGGCAGACTGAGAAGGGGCGTCTGCGGTCTCCTCATTCTCATTCTCATAGAGAGACTGACATGGGTCAGGTACTTCATCCTCTTTGTCGTTCTCATAGACAGACCGAGAAGGCGCTTCTTCTCCTTTTTTGTCATTCTCATAAATTTGTATTTGTTGCCTTGCGTCACCATCCTCGTCGGCAGATTTGAGTGAACGTACTGGTGCTGGTGCCGCATTTGTAGGGGCATTTTTTGTCCATCGCATGGACCATAATACAATGACAACACAGGAAACCAGCAGACACCCAGAGAGTGTACCTACACCAACACTGGACAATACACTTAACAATGTCTTGTCCGGTGACGAACCTGACACTGGAAATGAAGCAAACGAGGTCCAAACTGATGTTGTCATTTCTACATCAACAAACAGTGCTGTAGATGTGGAACCTTCAGGATTTACCCCAATACAGATGTATAGACCTGCGTCTGCTGCAGTAACGTATGTTATAATGACAGTATCATTCACTCCCATAGCCATCCTCCCACCTGACTCAACAGTAGCATTCAGTCCAGATGGGAGGGTGACTGTGATGTCTGGTTGAGGGATACCTGAAGCTTCACAGACCAAATGTAGAGACTGCCCCTTTACCAAGTTGCTACTTTTGTTCGTTTCAAACCTCACAATCCTTGGCTTTGTACATATCAGATGCTCGGTCTTTATGTTTCTAAGGAGCATTCCATTAAGGTTATTGGGTCCTGTACACATCATTTCAAGATTAGAAAATGGATTCCGATCGTTAGAATTATCCATCATTTTCCTGAAACCAACCATTCTACAGTCACATTCCCATGGGTTACCTTTCAGCACAAGTCTCGAGAGTTTGGGAAGATGTGTGAATATGTCAGACTGGACAGTAGTCATTTGGTTATTGGCTAAGTAGAGATGTTCTAGATAATCTAGATTTGAGAATGTGTCCGATCGTAAACGATCTATTGCATTTGAGCTCAGATCCAGTTTTACAAGCTTGGGTAGGATTGTAAATGTGCCAGACTGAATGTTTGTTAATCGGTTATAGGATAGATTCAGCCTATGGAGTTGAGGTAGATTTGAGAATGCGCTATGATGAATGTTCTTTATCTGGTTGTGGTCCAGCCGCAACCATCCTAGTTTAGATAGGTTTGAGAATGTGCCAGACTGAATGCTAGTTATCTGGTTATCGCCCAGGCACAACCATGCAAGGTTGGTTAGATTTGAGAACGTACCAGACTGAATGTTAGATATCTTGTTAGAGCGTAGTATCAAAGCCTGTAGCTTGGATGTATTAGAGAATACAATGAGCTGAGTGTTAGTTATCTTGTTAGAGGCCAAGGAAAACTTCCGGAGCCCCGGGATATTTGAAAATGCACCCGGTTGAACGTTAGTTATCTGATTAGAGTCCAGAGTCAAGGTCATGAGCTTTGGTAGATTAGAAAATGTACCAGACTGAATGGTGGTTATGTTATTGTGATTCAGATACACATCTTCAAGTCGTTGTATGTTTGAGAATATACCAGCCTCAATGTTAGTTATCTGGTTATACATTAGAAACAATGATTTAAGCTGGGGTAGGTTTGAGAATGCACCAGGTTGAATGCTATAGTTATTTATCTGGTTAGAGTCCAGACACAACTTAACAAGTCGGGGTAGTTTCAAGAATGCACCAGACTGTATGACAGTTATCTTGTTAGACTCCAGATGTAACGCCATAAGCTGTGGTAGATTTGAGAACGTACTATGCTGAATGTTAGTTATCTGATTATAGGCCAGCATTAACCATCTAATCTTGAGTAGGTTTGAGAATGTACCAGGTTGAATGTTACTTATCTGGTTATAGCTTAGGTCCAAGCGTTGGAGCATAGAAAGGTATGAGAATGTTTTCTTCTCTATTGTAGTTATTCTATTATTCTTAAACTTTAGTGTGTCAAGCTTCTTGTACCTCGGTAGGTCAGAATTATTCAAGGATGTAATATTATTGTCATGTAATTCCAGGGTAGTGATGCTTCCGGGTAGATACTGGGGAACACTGCTGAGGCATTTCTGGTTGCATCTGCATTCTGATGGACATCTGCTGCTACAGTCCTCGGTTGTTCCGGCTTCCCTCAAAGTGATGATCAGAAGAACCAGAAGTGTCTTCGGCTTGTTGGGCATTTTCTGTCAGAAAAGATTAGATACAGTCACGAAGACGTTTTACATTTTTAGCTCGCGTGTATAACTTCAAACAAAGAATCGGAGCCCTTAAAACTATTCAACGTTGCGAAACCCTGAAAAAGGCTGGAGTCAGCTGATGAAGTCGTGGTATCACGCAGTGCAATCAAGCTGTTTCAAGTAAGTCCAGTCATCTTCCTTTCGTGCTTGTTCTTTAAATCCCAACTTCGACTTGTAAGAATGAAGAAGCGGGACGTAATCTTCTCTTTTGACTAAAGGTTTTTTGGTAAGGTTTGGTGGACTGCTTTCCTTTCGGCACTCCGTTTCAAGCCTCAGGCGCAAAGTAAGAAAGGATCAATCGTCTCTTTTGACCAAAAGGGTTGGCTATTCAACTCATGCATTGTTCTGTAAAGTTAAACCTCCTTAAGACATGTAGTACATATTAGACTTAATCGTCATTTTGAACCAAAGGTCTGGGAGGGCTTTTTGGCTGTTGAGGTGAGACCAATCTCGGAAGTAAAGTAGCTAGGCTCAGACGTCTCTTTTGGCCAAAGAGGGAGCGAAGTAAGTCGCAGACAGACTTCTTTATGTCCTTTTTACATCTTCGTGATTACATTTTCCAAAAGCTGGGCTTCCTGTATATCCCAACTTCGACTTCTAAGCAAAGTAAGCAGGACGAAATCCTCTCCCGTTGACTAAAGATTTTTGGAAAGGTTTGTTGGCGTCCTTGTTTCCTTTCGGCACTCTAGTTCAAACCCCAGGCGCAAAGTAAGAAGGGATTACTCGTCTCTTTTGACCAAACGCGTTGGCTATCCAATTCATGATTGGTATGTAAAGTTAAACCTCCTTAACACCGATAGTATGTATTAGACTTAATCGTCATTACGAAGAAGAAGAAGAATCGTCATTTTATTTTGAACCAAAGGTCTGGGGGGCTTCGAGGCTGTCGAGGTGAGACCAATCTACAAAGCAAAGTAGCTAGGCTCAGACGTCTCTTTTGGAGGGTACGAAGTGAGTCGCAGACAGACTTCTGTATGTCCTTTTTACATCTTCGTGAATACATTGTCCGAAAGCTGGGCTTCCTGTATATCCCAACTTCGACTTCTAAGCAAAGTAAGCAGGATGTAATCCTCTCCTTTGACTAAAGGTTTTTTTGGAAAGATTTGTTGGCGTCCTTGTTTCCTTTCGGCACTCTAGTTCAAACCCCAGGCGCAAAGTAAGAAGGGATTACTCGTCTCTTTTGACCAAACGCGTTGGCTATCCAATTCATGATTGGTATGTAAAGTTAAACCTCCTTAACACCGATAGTATGTATTAGACTTAATCGTCATTACGAAGAAGAAGAAGAATCGTCATTTTATTTTGAACCAAAGGTCTGGGAGGCTTCGAGGCTGTCGAGGTGAGACCAATCTGGAAAGCAAAGTAGCTAGGCTCATACGTCTCTTTTGGCCAAATAGTGGACGAAGTGAGTAGCAGACAGACTTCTGTATGTCCTTTTTACATCTTTGTGATTACATTTTCCAAAAGCTGGGCATTCTGAATATCACACTAACCATACACTCACTTAGCATTCCACATCCAAAGTACTGCCTACAACTGTTCTGGCTCACAATAACAGAAACTATTTATTTGTTGGTCATTCTTTCACGTACTGTACGAACGCCTTCAAGCTTCCGCCTTGCCTCGACCTGACTTATGTAGCGGACAGACTTGTTAAGTTTCGCACAGTATTTCCAAAGTACCAAGGCCAAAATTTGGCAAACGATTAATTTTATTCTACTCTGACTGAAGTCATATATAATCTCATACAAAAATAAGATTGATGACTTACCTTTTGACGATTTTTTCTCACAATTGTTCTCAAGTTTCAATATTTACTCTCTGTTTTCTTAAGAGCCAGACCAGTCTCCCGTTGGGTTTCCCCTGGACTCGGAGTCAGTACGTCGAGCATACAACCCTCCGCTTCAGCACAAGTCAGATTGGTCTTGCGGTTGTTTTCGGTCTCATGTTTTTGGTCATGTGATGATAGAACGGACCGTCGGCAAGGATGTTAAACGGCCTTTTCTGTCACAATTCTGTGGAGAATAACCTAAATTCCCTGTGATAACTCTGTCATTTGCCGTAGGTGACAGACGCTTGTACTACGGAACTAGTGGACCGCGAGTGTTTCGCAGGAGCTCGAAAAGAGTTATTTCAGCTCTAGCGTTGGGCGGAAGGAACCACGCGTCATCAGCGTCTGGGTCTGGGGGGTACAAACGTCATTTGGAACCTGCGCAGTGTGGGTTTGCTGACGGACGAATGAAGTCCCTACACATGTTCCTTTGCTGATTCATTTTTTGGGAGGTTCCTTTTAGAGGTTGGGGGCTTAGTAGCATAGGGAGAAAATACTGGATGCCTGGTTTTATATCTTTGTCCACAGTTTTCATACTTTTTGTTCAGTATTATAGAGACAAATCACTTCAGCTAAGGTCATAACCCACCGTACATACGTGCAACTGCGTGCTGTTTACGTGCAAAAACGTGGGCAATCTTTATTCCAACCTCCCCTGTGACATATAGTATACATAGCGAGTTAGCTACCCAACGTGTATTCGCTAGACGCGCCGCTAGGAGTCACACGATGTACCGTTAGATAACTTTGTAACAGTTAGGAAGCTTATTGCTATGAGTCCATTGTCCAATTGCACAATATCATCCAGTGTCGTAACAATGGGTGTGACAAAGAAAAAAAGCTAGAAGGGGGTCTCGAATAATCCATTGGTACCTGCCAAACAGTGTTTATCTTTTTTGTGTGTTTATCACATCCTTCAGAAAAAAAGATAAGTAAATTATCTGAAAATTTGCATCCCATCACGACAATGGTCAGACTGCCTGTAGCTGTTTTTCTCAAGCAATCAAATTATGCGTACCGCCAAATTTTAAGATTTATAGCGAGGTCAATGCCAATGAAGTCGGTTCTTTGAAATGCAGAGTAACTAATTAACACTAAACTGGTGGCACGCTAGAGGCGTGATGACTGCATCAAACTTTGCCCTTAGTATCATGAGTTCATTTGATCATCAAATAAACCTGCAATGAAAATATTTGTCCACGGCTGATAACCAAAATTACCGTACATGTTATCAGCGCCACCGTGTTTGGTTCTCCCGATCATAGATCGTTTGAATTGCACCATAAGGCCACGGCAAGTAAAATTTGTGTATGTCGTCACTGCAGACTGCAGATCATACAAGAGCACAAAAGAACATAACAAAACACATGATAGTCAAAAAGAAAAGCCAGATGCCTACATTTTTTTAATAGAGACTATAAACTCTGTAAAAAATATTAAAGAAACAAACCTTTTCAACGCCGTTTTTTTCCGAGGCTGTATTCAATAAATACCACGTGTACAAGTACGACCACACGGCGTATCTTTCCTTTTGCCTGTATTTTCTTATCATGTTGACTGTCTGTAATAAATAAAGTTTCTTTCTCTTTTTTTCAAATGATGAGAATCTTAACGCGCGCGAGACGATGCCATCCTTAACATTTACTTGTTGCGGCCTATGCTGACGAAATCCGCGGCGATGCAAGCACTGACACTGGGTAGTGAACAAGTGTTGAAAGGACATTGCAGATATTATTGATGCAGTAACACCGCCGTGAGACATGAGACTGCCGCTGTTGTTTGCAGGGTTGGTGCTGAATGTGTTGCTGTCAGGAGTACACGGGGTACGCGCCGATATAACAAGGTGAGGTTGCAGCTACAGCCACATGTCTGACTCAACAAATTGATTTACTTCTATATGTTTGTACGAAGGTCAATCCATTTGCAACCACTTGTTTGACTGCATGTAACATTATAACGTTAGTTGTAGAAGATCTTACGAAAGTCGCTGTACTTTTGTTATGTCAATAAAGATTTGTTTGTAACGTCCTTGGTTTGTTTGTTGTTTGTAAGCACATATGGGCCCGATTCACCTTTACGTACTATAGTTACTAAATTGTAATACGGAGACACGTGGGGAAGGGCAGATTATAGACCTTATTGGTCTCCACCTTCCCCAGCACAATCCACATATATTTAGCTTAGACGTCTCTATGTATATTTTTACTTTGTGCAAAATAGATAACGTTAAGACAAAACAAAACAAACAATTACCAATTAATTGGCACCAGGAGGTCAACTGTAATGCTGCTACCAGTGGACATCCCTGACAGGTTCACTAGAACAGACATTTTGTTTAGATTAGCCAACACTTATAACGTTACATGTATAGCCAAACACAGGAATTTGCATACATTGCCACTTCAAATATCCTCCAATAGAATATCACTAACAGAACATTGGCCCCATTTCAGTCCACCTTGTGACGTCAGTGACCATCTGCACGAGTGCTTGTGCTCGTACCCAGAGTACCATGTGCGGCGCATGCGCAGGTCACTGTGGGTGTCAACTACCGTGTGGGACCTGTCTCCTTCTAGCGGCCGCGCACGCGCACTGAAGAAGTTGCAGCGGTATCTACATGGTCATAACAACCAAGGTAAGAATAAAAATGCTATGAGTTTTCGTTCTTTCAAATCCTGGCCCCTGCTGTAGTGATTGCACAAAGTTGTGTGGCCCAAGGGCTATTGAAACTGAGATTGGCACCGCCTTATGCAACATGCGGGAAGGACTTTAACCAACTTAATCCCTTACATATACTATATTTCTACCGTTTTTGCCTCCAGGCAAAAGGCGTTTTACACTTTGTGGAATCCTAGCTGGATAATGGGACGCAAAATCCGACGTGGAAATGCGTTTTACACCTTGTTGAATCCTAGCTGAGTAATAGGACGCAAAATACGACGTGAAAGAGGTTTCATGTTTGGCGGAACACAGGTGTTTAATTACGTAGGTAACAAATGTAACGTTATAACGTTAAACGTGATATTTTTTCCAGGTGTGACGATCCCGAGGGAATGGCCGCTGACAACGCAGACGTACGTTCCGACCGGCTTGCTGCGAGAGGTCACGGTGGCCCTGCCCCTCCCCCGGGAGGAGTGGATCAGTCCACCTGTACCGGAGGACCCCACGGTTAGTTTGTCAGTCAAATTCTACTTTGTAATTTTCAGACAGTTTTTAAATTCTTCCGAGGAAGACAAAAAAAAATACAAAATTTCCAAATCTAGCCCGCCTGGTGAATTAGAGACTTGGGTTTCCATCTCTAGGTTGATTGGCCATGTCTAAGCACGAATGGAACGATTGGTCCCATTTGAATCAAATTTAGCTGGATTTGACCGAAACTTCTTCACCTGAGATAGGGCGTTAAATGGAGGTCCCGAGTTTGAGGAGACCAACACCTTGAGCACGTTAAAGAACCCGCTTCACTTATCGAAAAAAGGAAGGGCCCTTCCTGATGAGAGTTGATCAAACCTTACAGTCTGTTCTTCGAGTTGACATCTTGAAATGATGATCGTCACCTGTCATGTCAATCCTTTCACAAATGTAGTAAAAAGTAGATAAAAGCTAGTGGAGTTCTTAAGTAGATTTGAAGAAAATTATATGAAAGTGTTCCTTAGTAGTGACTTGAATATTATAGAGTGACAGGCTGTGCAAGGGAAGAGCTTGGCTCGGGTCTAAAGTTGTTCCCATAAAGACAGCAAGAAATAAACAATAACGAATAAAACAAGAAATGTACAACTCTAAATACTTCACAGAGCTTTTGGATCTTCGAAGTCTTGGGTTTTCAGTGGTAGATTTAGCCATAAAGCGGGGAATGCTAGTACCATCTGTTTTGTGATATATATATGTGCCATATAAAAGATTAAAAACAAGCACGGAAAAATGTTCATCTCGTCAGGTTGTCCTGGACGTTGTTCCGGAGACCGTCCTGTACGTGAAGTCCTTCCGGAGAAGAGGAGACCTGGGGTTCTCCGCCCAGCGGGAGGCTCAGAAATTGCTCCATCTTCTCATCGCCAATAAGGAGCCGATAGTGCGGAGGGATGACTATTACTACATCCTTCAACACGGCGGGTGCGTTCTGATTCCAAACTTTATTCAGTGCACAGGGTTACACACATCGTACAAACGTATTTACAAAAGCACAATGTTAAAAGAGGGAAGGATAACTGTGTAAGGGATAACAATCATTGACATATATTGGCATCTTGTGCTATTTTTATTTTGAAATATATAAGATACTGGAAGTTTGATTTGAGGTATATACAATACAGGTACATGCAGTGGAGTAGCTCATGGTCCATGTGTGACGTTTCGGGTATACCATATACCTATCACTTAGATTAACCATCACAACGGGTACGGTGAGGCCTCTTTTTCACTAGACGCTGAGCGACCTATCGCTTTTACTTTACATTAACCTTTTTACGCCTGGACCACGAAACATTTAGCGACGGCAGTACATTGCGGGAACGCTATGAGGTTGCCATCTTCGCCACAAACGCGGTGCTGGACGAGTTCTACCGAGGAACGGACGGCCCGGGGGAACGACTCCTCCGACTGCCCAGATGCCTTCGCGGCAACGACAGTTTGTGGTCGTCAGGGGGCGCTTCAGTCCACGCGGACTTGGTGAGACGGTACTGCGGCACGACGTTTTGCTACGGTGAGTACAATGGTCACTATTATCTACGATGTTGAAAATGATCGTGTTTGCATTCTTTGTGCCATTACGAGTGATGGTCTGTTCTTTTCCCACTCTTTCTTTCTTTCTCTCGTTGTCCATCTCTCTTTCTCTCTGCCCCTCTCTTGGTCTCCCCTCATCTGTATATACGAGGGACGTTCAATAATAACTCTGACTCATTTCCCATAGAAGGAGATTAATGAAACTTGGCACAGTTATTAGTCTTTCTCTTCATAGGAACCACCTAGAGTTATGCATTTCTCGCATTGTTTGATGCAGCTCTGGACACCGTTTTTGTAGGACACCCCAGGTTGGTCCTCCAACAGATGCCTCATCAATGGCAGAAGAGGAACGACCAGGTCTGGGAGCTATTTCCACAGACTTCCGGCCGTGTTTGAATTCAGGATGCCAGCGTTTTACAAGGTCATATGATGGGGCATCATCACCATAAGTTTCTTTCATTTCATCAAAAGTCTCCTTTGGTGTGCGTCCTTTCAAATATAAAAACCGGGTCACTGCGCGACACTCAACTGGCTCCATTTCACACCTGGTCCATTTCACACCTGACTCAGTTCAAACACCAGTAAATCAGACACCACAATTAGTTCAGAGCTCTATTTTGCAACATAAACTATAGAGATATGAATCATTACACATGCAAAATTTCTTATAGATCAGACAACTGGAAGTGGGTCAGGGTTATTACTTATTGAACGCCCCTCGTACAAGAGCATCGACGTATAAAAACGCTACCGTATCTATACATGTGAAACGTGCAGTTTCTCTGTGTTTCGCAAGAGGAAGTAAGTCTGCCATCTCTGATTGTTTTCCCCCTATAGGTCCAGATTGTCCTACATACACCATACAGAGCAAAGACGGCCGCGGTGTGGAGAGGCGTTCTTACCGGACCGTCGGGCCGTTCATGCGCACCGACCCGCTCACGTGCCAGTTCGACCGTGCCAGACAACAGGGACAGAAGATCATGTTCCAGAAGTTGAAAGGTAGGGGCTTGTCTTTCCACAGCCTTTTATATTTGCACAAAGCAAACATTTTAGTACAATGCTAAATTTTATTCCAACACAAAGGTATATTTAGTATACACGGATCAAATTTAAGTTTCGACGACCACTGTTGCCTTCTTCGGCATCAATACTACTAACTGACCAAATACTTTAGAACATAAACTCGCGAGAGTTACAACACGTGATCTTATCAACACGCGATCTTGCGGATACGTGACGTCAGCAATTGGTCAAACGTGCCAGGAAGTTTATAACGCCCACCGTCTCTGTTCAGTGATGGCTGGAGTGCCCTGATATAAATGGTCTCCTTTATTACAAGTTAGTCCTGCTAGTAATATTGCTATCGCGGGATTTGAAGATTGTCAAATAAGAAATATCGTGATGTGGAAAGCGATTCTGCCGTCACAACTAAGTGTCCCTTCCTCCTGGTAAAGTATTCTACCTGGCCAAACAGTAGAAGATGCCAATAGGCCGATGGTACTTAATTAGCAAAACTTTTTGTCATCCCGACCCAGAGGTAGGCCTGGCGTCGCCAGGGAGGAACTTTTCTCGCTTCTCGCCGGTTGTGACGGAAGTTGTTCAGGTCGGGTCGCGGGGAGGTTCGTGCAGTCGGACCTACGCCTCGTACATGCCCGTACCCAGGGACGTCCTCACAAGAGTAAGCCAAGAGAAAACAGTAAGATACGATTTGTCTGACGTACCTGTACACACGTCCACACCACATACACACACGCCAATATCTTAATATTTCCAAGCTGTCATATTTCACATGACTTAGTAAGTGTTCTACAAATTTCGACGAAGTCCTGTCCTGTCCTTTTTGCGTTTCTTACTATACGGTCAGCTAATCAAGCGAATGTAGAGGACAAATTGACTACGAGCAAATATTTTTGTCTTTAATACTAGTATTTGTTTTAGAAATTGAAAGACAGTATTGAAGAAAGTATTGGATTGACTCGCCAAAATGTATTCGGTTACGGGAGTTGTTTGGACCGTTTCTTTTCAAAACGTCAGAATGCCACGTCATGTGGAAGTAATACCTAAGATCTGCTCTCTAATATTTGTTGCCCTAGGAAAGTTTTGTATCTACTTGCCAAGACCTATCCGGTTACGTGCTGTGTTTCGGCGGGCACGGCGGTACGGAGACGGCGTTCGAGGCAGGCCGGAGGCTGAGCACGGCTCTGGCCGACCGAGGGGCGTCGTTCTCTGATGACGCCATGGCGGTGGTGGAGTACAACGTACAGTCTCGTGTCTTTGACAGACACAACGAGGTAGGTGTCCGTTTGTTATTTTGTTGTTGCACATGTAAACCGCCTTTAGGCATAACTGATCAGTTTGGTGCAAACTGTGTAATACCAGACAATAATATTTGATCTACCTCAACTAGTAATAGGATGGAATCTTAGTCCTTCTGACAACTGTAGAGGGGTTCTTTAACGTGCTCGATGTGTGGCTCTCCTTAAACACGAGACCTCCGGTTCTACATGCCGTTCGAAATAATGCCCCTAACCGATGTGCAATGCTGGTTCACCTTTCTCCGCGGGGTAACCTATATCCACTGTGCTTAAATGATGGCATTTGGTGATATCTAGTCGACGGTTGTTTGCAATTCTTTCAAAATATTGCATTGCGAATCCACCGACCGTCGACTTGATATCATCATATATATGTACTCTGATTTCGATACAAGTTATATGGTTTATACCGCTGATTAAGGCGAACTAGCTTTATATAACCCAAAGCCAATACTCAAATCCTCCCTCAACAGTTAAGTAATAACTATGCTTTTTGTTTTATTGCTTTCAGGTGTTTATGGAGACCCGGGACAGCGAGAACGGGTGCCTACACACGGACAGTTCCGGTACACAAGGCCAAAACAGCCTCGACTTTACACTTACGAAAGACTGGTACGATGACTGTTCCATAAAGATTCTTCCGCACCTGCTTAATAGCTCTGAAGAGCTGCTCTGCGGAGGTTGCTCGTACATCCCTGCGCCAAGTCTTTGTCATTTCTGTAGAGCTAGCTTCATGCACTATGAATGTGTTTACATTATACACATCACCTTAAGGAAACGTTTAGATTTCCATATTCATAGTACTGCAAGTAATCATTTGATCAAATTGAAAAACATTCGTGAAGTTTTTTTCTGTTTCCGAATCTGTGAGACGTTATTGAATCACTAGTTTTCTTGTTGTACTCTCGCGTTAAGTTTTGGCTCTGATCTGTAAATATATTGCCTATTGTAGGTTTGAAGGTGCTGATATCACGAGCCCTGATCTGCAGCACCCATGTACCAAAGCCCCCTGTCCGCACAACAAGATCACACGAACGTTCGACCACTTCAAGGAGCACCGCTACATGAAAAGTACGTAAACCCTGTTTTCATTATCAAATAAATGTATTGTGTTTGAACTATCGCTAATTTAGAATGCCTAAAAGCTTTCTCAAACTGTTAGAAAGTTAACATAATTCGAAAATGCAGAAGATTATACGTATTTGACATTGTAAAATTTACAATAGACGACCGATTTTAAACCAAAAACAGTTAAAGACGTACAATCTTGTACAGTGTAAGCTATAAAAAAGATTTGTTGTGAAGCGGTGTTGCTTGGTAGAAGCATGCTCGTTTTGTATTTCTCTATCTCTCATAGTCTTACTTCGCCTGCTTCCTTCCTCTCTCCTGGTTCTTTCTTCCCTACATCTTTTCCCTTGTCTTTAAAATTGCACAGAACAGTTCCCTTGAGTTATCCTAATTATGGTAGTATTGTGTATCTATGAAAATAACGCACAGAAATATTGGCTTTAAATTTCCCCGTCCAACCTTAGCCAGGTGGGTCTGTACCAAGGAGAGGTCATGCGAGGCCGTGTCGGGGCGGGACAAGGCGATGGCCGGCCTGCTGTTCTACATCAACGGCAGGAACGACGACAGAGCGACGATAGAGATGATGCAGCCCGTCTTAACCATTGTAAGTATCGGAACGTGTACCGCACCGTACCTAAGCTGGTGTGTTACGCCGAACGGCGGTTATACCGGCTATATAAATACAGATACAGATACAGATACCTATGTATATTTACACTCCAATGTTCAATTTCTTATTTATTTTGTTACTTAAAACGTAAGAACCACATGGAAATTGATAAACGAGCTTCTTAATAAAAAAAAGAAATCGAATGTTCTTCCTAGCAAACTCTGTGACGACACATATGAAATATCTAACCCACAAGACATTGTAGATGCCTTCAATAGCTTTTTTGTTAATATTGGACCCTCATTAGCTAAAAAGATCGACAAGACTGACTGTTCTCCTCTATCTTTCATTAACAATGTCTACCCATCTTATAGCTTCTTTGAAACACCCACTGCATCCGAAGTCCAGAATATTATTTGTAATCTTAATAACCCTGCTCCTGGTAATGATGAATTAAGCACCTCCTTAATAAAACAAGTCAGCAGCTCAATACTAGAGCCCCTCACGTATATATTAAAATTGTCCTTGGAAACTGGTATGGTCCCAAATGATTTAAAGATAGCCAAAGTCATACCGCTTTTCAAATTATATTATAAATAACAACATTCTCCATGAACACCAATATGGCTTCCGTAAACACCATTCAACATATATGACACTTTTGAAATTAGTAGACAAAATTACCTCGGCCATAGAAAAGAATGAATTCACCATTGGTGTGTTTCTGGACTTGTCGAAAGCATTCGACACCGTGAACCATAAAATTCTATTAGAAAAACTTAACTGCTATGGCTTTCAAGGATATGTTTTCACATGGCTAAAAGACTATTTATCTAACAGAAAACAGTATGTTTCCAATAATACCTACTCCTCAGATACAAGATCAATTTCCTGTGGCGTCCCTCAAGGTTCTATACTTGGTCCTCTATTATTTCTCATATATATCAACGATTTGGCTTATGTATCTGATGAGCTATATGCACTACTATTTGCAGATGATACTAACTTGTTTTCATCACATTCTGACCTTGATATATTAGTCAATAAAATGAATAGAGAATTAGACAAAGTAAACAAATGGTTCCAAATTAACAAATTATCCTTAAATGTCAAGAAAACAAATTTCATTATTTTTGCAGGGAAGAAAAAATACAATAAGGAAAATGTTAAAATAGCTATTAATAACACACCAATTAATCAAGTTACGCACACGTGTTTCTTAGGTGTCACCATTGATGACAAACTTACCTGGAAAAAACATATTGACCTTATTTGCAAAAAAATCTATAAAAACATAGGTATTGTCAGAAAAATTGCAACGCTACTATCTTCTAAAACATATATGATATTATACTATAGTTTACTATATCCCTATCTTGCATATTGTAACATCGTATGGGCGAGTACGTACTCCACATCACTTAAACCTCTACTTCTTCTGCAGAAACGCTTCGTCCGAATAGTCTCAAATGTGTCGTATACATTCCCTTCTGCATCTTTGTTTCGTAATTTAAAAGTATTAACTATATATGATATAAACAAACTGCAAAGTTGCCTTTTTGTTCACAAAACAATTAATAGTTCTTGTATACCTAAGCAATTCCAGAACCTTTTCCATCACAATTCAGACCACCATCATTACAATACTAGACAGTCTAACCATTTAAAACAGATACAAGTAAAAACACAACAAAGAAAGTTTTCCATGTTGTTCAAGTGTCCGCAAATCTGGAATAGTTTAAGTGAAACCTTACATCTTTGTCATTCACAACCCATCTTCAAAAACCTGTTAAAAAAGTCATTATTAGATAATCAAACATTTAATTAATCTCCCATTCATTGTCAGTTGTTACATTTCTTTCAATGTTATATTCTTATTACATCATTTCATTCATTTTGCCGTTATGATATTGCATTAGTTATCAATTATTGAACTATTATGATTTATTTCCATTTTGTTAATTGATATAATTCTTTTGGTTACGTTATTGTCTAATGTATAATTTTTACACGTCTATTCAATCTTGTGACTTTGGAGGAAGACTTTGTACAAGCCACGAGGCTTTTTTCTTCCCCCCTGCACGTACTTTCTTCCTTTAACTTGTTTTATGTTAACTTTTTAAAGATTGTGCAAAATAAATAAAGTAAGTAAGTAAGTAAAGTAAAAAAACGTGTTATTCCTACCACAAAGAAGAAAATCTAGCTCTGGAAAAAGACGAAAGGTAATAATGGAAAGATATTGAAATATTGACAATGTCATTATACGGGTGTTGAAATCAGTACCATCTTTGATTTGAGATTAGGTTTAAAACAATCAATCAATCAATCAATGAAGCATGGATTTTCTGTATTAGATCCCTGAAATCTAGATAAACAATGTTGCTTCTTTAAGCCGCAGTGAAATATGTTGGACGGCCTCTTGTGATAGTGTTGTCGACGGGGTAGTATCGTCAGCGAGGTTTTGGCTTTTATTGATATTTTGATTGCATTATTTTGTTAGTTAGAAACAACTGCTTCATAAAGCCACACTGAAACAGGATCTGACAAGTCACGTAATGGACTCTTTTTCAGCACAATGTGACTGAAGTGAGTTCGCCAGCCTGCGACAAAATCTTCACCGTGTGTCTCTACCTGCCGACTGGTTACCATGACAACCCTCCCAGACCCGTGGATACACAGGTCAGTTACCATGGCAACAGATTCACTGTAACCCGGCTTTCAGCCCAAAGGACATGGCCTGCACTGCATGGTGTTCATCTAAAGTAATTAATGAGTGGTCCCAAAACAATAGCTCATTGAAGAGCTACTCTTCCCCAGGTTGTGATAGGAAAGACTGACGACATGCACTGTACATACAGATTCATTGTAACCCGGCTTTCAGACCCAATAGTTTAGCCTACACCGCTTGGTGTTTAAGAGAAAAAGAAGAGATAGCCTTCTATTTCTACTGCTTTTGATATGAAGAACAGACCAAATGTACAGAAAGTATAGGTACACTGTATCCTGGATTTCAGCACCAAGGGCAGGCACCATATGCAGTGGTTCGATGGTGACATTCCACTGGTTATGACAGACATACGCACGCTATGTGCAATGCATACGGGCTATTTGTGCCGGGGAAATTTTCTCACCTCTTTTAGACCAGTGGGCCGCTGCCTTGAAGCCGATGTCACACTTTCAACTATTACCATCACCATGTTGTTCGTCAGAGGGTGGGCGAATTTCAAAATTGCCAGAGCATATTTTTTTGCCTGAAGATCAAATCTAGTATAATGGTATCCTTGGCCTATAGCTAGCGTTTATGTAACGGTTACAGTGTTTGACAGTGAGTCTAGACGTCCTGGGTTCGAATCCTTTAACATGTCTAGTCGGGATTTGAACTCCCAACCTTTAGGTCTATCTAGAGGCTCTGCCAAGTACACTACCCACGTTTTAGCAACTGGCATTACATTTGTACATTTGCACATTCCAGGTGTACATTTCTGAGCCTGTGGAGGAGCTGGAATTGTTCAGCCTACATTTTAACAATGCCAGGGTGGGCGGCTTGTCACGCGACCTGTACGTGTCTGAGTTAGCTCATAACGTCACAGCAGAGATGAGCTCCATGCCGGACCGCTTCGACGTGCGGTGTGAGAAGGTGAGCCATCTTATGGATAAATCAGACTGTTCTCCAATTCAAGAAATTGGACCCAGTTTTTTTTTTTTATTAAATCACTCAATCCTCTTCAGCTTTCTAACCCGGTCGCTCTGGACACGTGATTGTATGATACTAAGTAGTGTGACATCAGCAATTGGTTAAATGTTGTGGAAAGTCAATGTCGCCACCGCCGTGACACTTCAACACCTAGCTTTAACAAGAAGTACTGCATCAATCTTACAAACATACAGTATTCTTGATCAATTACAGTTAATAGTCGTCAATATTTAATAGCTGTCGTCACTTATCCGGCATTTCTGCTGTATCAGAAAATGAGAGACCATTCATTATATCAAACCAAGGATTTTAAACATTTGGCACTAAAAACGCCTCCTAGTTTTGACAAAAGGTACTGCACCTTGTTATGCAAACATACTAAAATATGTCAACTCCAAGAAAAAGACGATGATTCATTTATTTATTTCATTTTGAGAACTCTTGGGCAAACCTTTCGCCCGACAGTTTCCGCTATGATTTAGTTATTTCTTTATCTAAATTTTATTTCATCTTGTGGACTCTAGAGTAGCCTCTTCAGCATTTTTTGCTGATTTCCTGGAGGTCCAGGTAACAAAACATAATACAATGAGTAGAATCATATGGCAAAATTATACGATGATTGAAAGTCATCACTCTTGACTGACATCACTTGTTTTGTGTTTTCGCTTGTTTCAGGAAATGATTGCCGAGCTGCTGTTTATGGCGACAGAAGACGAGGAGTGGCACGAGTTGGCTTTCTTCAGAAAAGTAAGACAAGACAACAATGGTCTTCAAGGGAGCTCCTCTAAACGTACATTGTCTTCGTAATGATCAGACAAAAGAAGATGTTTACGTGACGATATTGAGCATCTATCCAATAACAAGTATAATTTTGATTCCAATACACCATGTTACGTGCCCAAAGCTTGTTTCTATGCATGCATGTTTTTTTACAGTCGGTACAAGCTGCGTAGGTTTGATCTACTCACACCGGGATGAACCCCTATTTTTCGTCAAGTGTTTCTTAACAAATACAGCAGCCCTAACCACAAGACCACATTCTCACCGTTTAACGTTACATCCATATGTAACACATTGTCTTTGTAAATACAAAACTTTGTTTTCGAAGATTATCTTTTTCACCAGGTGCCGACGCAGCTGCTCCCCCAAACGGACAGCCAAGCCGATGACGTACATGTGCAGTATGACGCGTGTCAGAATGACGCGTGTTTCCTGCACGAGAAAGTGCGAGACTGGGACGGCTTCACGGAGTTCAGGTTTGACATAGGTAACGGTATTATAGTTTACGTTGATGAAGGTTAGATATCTAGGTAATGATAAAGACATTAATTACAAAAGTAATTCAAGCAACGATTTACAAAGCCTATCCAACTGCTTCAGCAACTTTTGTATTGCGGATTTGTTGAAAGGACAGAAAGAGCATGATAAAAAGAAATCATCACCAAGTGCCTCTTTAAGTTTGACTACAGAAACGCATGGTTTATGCACTTAAAGATAGCGATTATTTATGTGTCTGTGCGTGCGTGTCTGTGTGTGTTTGTATGTATCTGTATGTGCGCATGTGTGTGTGCATGTGTTTGTGTCTGTGTTTGAGTGTGTCTGTCTGTGTGTGTGCGTGTCTGTGTGTATGTTGAAGAAAACACGGCCACAATATCCTTCGTCACCTCTGGGTTTGATAACAACACTATACCCTTCCCACGGCTACAGTACTGAGATAAAGTAAAATCAGCACCAAGGAAAGGCCCTGCCTACAAAAGAAAACGTGTCTATCCCATGTCCTTTTGCTCTCATATAGGGAAGTGGGTATGCATGAAAACGGCCGGATGCGAGACGGGAAACCCACGTGACGTCTTTCTGGCGCTGACGTCATATTTTGGCGGGAAGAACGTGGCCGGGAGGGTGCTGGGGAACATGATGGCGCCTGTCGTCATGCAGGTGATACTATTAACAATATTAATGGAAGATCTGTGTTTGCGTGTTCTTCCTTACATGGGCTTAATGTAGTTTGTTTGTCTGTTATTTATATGAATATTTATTTATTCATGAGAAGCTCAAATCGGCCTGCAGGCCTCTTTTCATGAGAAAAGCCAAGACAACGGCTAAGGCGACCATTCCTTCACTGTGCTGTATAAGACTATTCAACGATTCACATGCTTAGATCTCTTCCTTGCCTTCGACTGTTTCTTCTTGTCAAATGTTTGTAACTATTGTATTGTGTTTTTCCTACAACAAACTTTACACAATTCAGGGTGCCTTCAAGCTATCTCCTTTATATGTAAGTTTGAGGTTTTGTGAAATAAATAGATATAATTTTGCTGTTGAAAGATAAATTTCGCTTTCACCCTCTGTTTTCAGTACAAGAACATCTCGAAGGATGAGGATCCGTTCCCCGGCAGCTGCCATGAGGAGCTGGAGGCTTGCGCGCCACTGCCGAGATATTACCAGAGAAAGAATGCGCCTGCCCCGACTGAGGAGGGGGTAGGGGTCTCAAATATTGTGTGAAATTAATAACCAAATTAGTATTATTCCTACCCTTTTCGTTGATTTTGGTATGTGAAAAGGTACTTGATTTAGGATTTTATAGGATAAGACCTAACATTATGCAGACAGAACACATGACTCGTCGATCTGTGGATCAAAAGTTGCAGAAAGATTATGGTTCCAAGCGTCTCTGTTAAGGGCTTAATATGTAATCTGTGCCATGGTCCGTTTCAGAACAGAGTTTGAATATCAACGCAATAGCTTGAGAATTAGGGTACCCCGTCTATAGTTAGGTGACAATGTTCCGTTTAAGAGCAGAGTTTGAATTAGATTAGATTAGATCATTACGGCTGATTTACATATGGTATATCTTCCTCCCAGCTGATGCTGAGACAGGTGGTCACGCCCAGTATGTACATCATCGCGCTGAAGGGCCACATCACCTCGGCACAACTCAGCCTCGAGCTGGAGACACTCAAGCACAAACTAGAGGAGACGGGACTACAGTTTGACAAGGTGTGTTAACTTGTTTATCACCCAACAGCTTCAAACAACGATAAACCACATTTAGACGTAACACGCCAATTTTGTTAAGTAGGTACAAAATAAAACCAGACTGTAAGGTTTCATCCACTCACATTGGGAAAGACCCCTTTTCTTTTCAGTAAGCGTGATGGGTTCTTTAACGTGTGCGAGGTGTAACTTGACACGTGTGGCCCAGTCCAATGAGATACCTGCTTTTAAGCGATCACAACCTCTACTCTGACATATCTAACGTTATCCTTGCAGAGTGGCAATTTATTCTACACATACGACGAACCTTTCACCGAGGTGGACCGGAGAGTGACGTACACTGGCTTCTGGAAGTTACAAACCGTGGGGTGACCTGGTGGCCAGTAGTACCTTGCGCCCTCTCTCTCTCGTCGTAACTACTCTTTACCAAACAACATTGATTGCTTGAAAGTAGCGGTAGAAATTGTTCAAATGTGTTTGCAACAAAGACATGTCTTTTTATGAAGCGTATGTGCACAGTTTTTAAGTCAATTTTTGCCGCCGGTGTGTCGGGTATATCGAGCAGGAAACGGTGTTTAAATGTTCTGTACAAGTTTTAGCTCTCGGCTCAGTTGAACGTTTTTATCTCATCATTTATTTACAACACTTGGTGGCGGCATACTCCAACCATTGTCATTGAGTTACTTTCTTTGTCACCACTAAAACAAATACAACAGACTGTTCCCACACTATCCACTGTGTACAGTATAGAATGGGCCACGATTCTATTTAAGGCCTGTTGCCCAACTTGATCAATGAATGTTTGTTTAAACATTTTAACTTATCGTAGAGTAGAAGCCGTTTAATTGCACTCCGCATTTGCCAGTGCGTTTTTTGCAATTATCCTGGTGGTGCAACAAGGCGAGGTTTTCCAGCTGGTTTGGGATTTGAAGATACCATGAAATTAACAGTGTGCAATTATCCGTGGTGAGATTAACTGGCTTCTATTGTAGAAGGATTCATAAGTGGATTACATCATCCAACCATGTAGTGGCCCCACGACCTTGGAGACCTTTAGTTACATTGCATACAAGGGGGCCAAAGTGTAAGGTACAGTTCAACGTCCGGTCAATCAATATTTTTGTAATGTTCTGAGCAGGTTCTACCACCCTGTAAATTTCCATTGAAAAATATCAATGTTTGATAAAAGGAAATCATTAAATGCTCCTGGTCCGGATAATTCAGGGTATTCACCTTTATTCGCGGGGAAACCTATATCCAAAGTACTTAAATCCAGACTACTTTGGGATATCAAGTTGAACGACGGTGGTTTCCAACTGCAATATTTGAATAAAATGCAATTTGAAACCGCCGTCTTCCGACTTGATATCCCAAAATACCGTTTTAGGTACAACGTATATCGTTTATGCCGCGAATAAAGGTGATCTAGTGTTAAGCTAACGCCGAATGGCACAGAGCTTGAACGGATGCGGACCCCAGGTTATCCCAACGACGCCGTCGGTCGGAGGAGCGCCCTCTGGCGCCTTGAAGGTGAAGGACTGCAGCAGGGTCGAGAAGAACAGGAAAAGCTCCATCCTGGCCAGCTTTTCACCAATGCACACGCGCCGGCCTGCAGGAGAATAGAGTGAACACTAGACTAGAAACTCTATAGCTAAAGGGTCACCATGCAGTAACCATGCCATCAACCTACAGCAATTCATGATTGTGACGCCTTTGAATAGTTTGTTGGATTATCTGGAAACAGCAAAGAGCAGAGATATATTTCTACTTGATTTTATCTGTGACCGTACGATTTTAAAACGATACTTTTACTTGTTTCCTTTGCATTTTACACTGTAGTTTTAACTTAATGACTGAGATTGTGATTTCTGTAAGATGATACATAATTCAGCCTTTGGGCTGCCAGATTTCGATCTTCATTTCCAATAAACCAATCATCATCATCATCAATCTAAAGGGGGTGTCTAACTTGACTGTGGTACCGTGGTACTCTCCAGACATCTTTCAGCGGCTCCGGTTGTACATTTTTAAGTTTTGTACATTTTTAAGGCGTTTTTATCTGACTTTATATTTTGTAGCATTTTCTTTATGTCTCGCGGTCGGAGCCTATCCTCTGCTTGGAGAGTAGTACCCTGACGGTTGGTGTTTGACACCGCCAATATAATGGGCCGTTCCAAAAAAATAAAAGTGGAGGGGGGTGGGGGTGGAAGAAGTGAAAAAATTCCAGTTTTGTCCCTACCCTAGTTCCAATCCAGAAATTTCTCAAACCCCTTCCTGGTTCCCAATCCAAAATAGCTCAAACTCTCCCTAGCCTAGTTCCCAATCCAAATTGGCTCAAACCCCTTCCTGGTTCCCAATCCAAATTGGCTCAAACCCTTCCTAGTTCCAAATCCAGATGCTTGAACCCTACCAGATAACCACCCCCACCCCTCCAATCCAGCCTTCCAGCCTTTTCCACCTCCCTCTACCGTTATGTTTTGGAACAGTCACCTTACCGCAAACAGGCGTCGCGGCGCCGGTAACAGGCGCCAACGAACGGCAAAGTACCAGGTTATAAAGGCGATGTTTGTTTAAAAGTTAAAAAATATCGCAAGTTGGGAAAAGGCCTCAGCTACCATGCCGTGACCATACCATCCGCGTACAGCAAAGTTGGGAGCCAATCCTGCAATAGGCACCAATGGGCACGAACTAACCGCCAATCTACCCAAAGCCCCAACGTACTGCCACTGTACCGCAATCCAGTGAGGTACCGGCTTGAGATCAGGCGTATGCCAAATACGACCGTGTGTTATCATTACTGTATCCAAATAATGATATCTCCTAGGTTTAAGTCCCATTTCCAAACCGGGGGCCAGCCGGGATGTTTGCGGAAACGAAGAATAAAAGTGTGTATCAAGAAATATACGCAAATTTTGCTCATGAATATTTTTCTAACGTTCTGTGCGATTTGATGCATATTAAATCATATTTTTCGTTTCCGAGAATTACCCGACCGGGAACCAAGCTTAACCCTTACCTCCAGAGAAGGGCAGGAAAGACTCAGGCTTGTCGATAACGTTCCCTTCCGCGTCCAGAAACCTTTCGGGGTCAAACCGGTCCGGGTCAGGCCAGTAGGCGGGGTCCATGTGGACAGAGTACAGGTTAGGAAATACCTGGATCAAAAAGTAAACGTGCGGTCAAGGGTCGAGAATCAGATAACTTGTAGCTATGCAGTAAACCTTTCAGTAGATTTGTACTTGGACCTGGATAGAAGTCACGGCAGTAACGCCTCGTAATGATGCCTGTATCATTTGAAGTCACACTGCGTGTGTTTGTGTGTGTCACTGTGTGTGTGTGCGTCACTGTGTTTGTGTGCGTCACTGTGTGTGTCACTGTGTATGTGGTGTGTGTGTGCGTTTGTGGTGTGTGTGTATGTGTGTGTTCCAGTGCATGTGAGTTTGTGTGTGGCTGTTTGTACTTCGCCCTTGTTGTGTATTCCGCAGTCTCTTCTTCCTCGTCACATAGGTCCAGGTAATTATCTCTGCAACAGTGCCACCAAAGTAATACTGAACTTTGCATACCTTAATGCCTTTGGGGATGTCAAACCCCTGAACTTTGACCTCCTGCGTGGTGGCATGTGGAACGTTCAAGGGAAGAAGAGTGCGGATCCTCATGACCTCCTGTAGGCAGGCATTCACGTAGGGCAGCTGGGGACGGTGAGACAGGGCGGGCAGACTCTCACCAATGACGGCATCAAGCTCCTGCTGTACCTGTGTGGACAAGCATCACTGTTAACGTTGATTATATCAAGAAGCTTAGACTTAGAGAGAGATTGATTACATGGTTGAAATGGGTAGTGTGGCGTAACTGTTTGAGCGTTCGGCTCGGAATCGAAAGGTCCCAAGTTCGATACCCAACATGCCCCAACGATGTGCCCTCGGGAAAGGCATGACTTTCCCTTACGGTGGAGTGACGCCCACCGAGCCTCCGGCTAATCTGTCTTTTTGTGTGCCAAAAACACACTATGTTGTGCCAACATTTGCACATTGGTCTCCCACAAGAACCGTTATTTTTTTTTACAGAAATGAAGTGCAGAATTAACCTTTCCTGGATGCAGAGTTTAAGACTATGGTGTCTATAGATACATGTATGTGACGTTAAATATGTTGTGAATAGCATGGACCACTCCGTGAGCAAGAATGGACTGAGAGCCATCGAAATTTTGTACGTGTGTTAACCTTTAAAAAGTAGTCACTGCTTGATGAAAATTCTATTTACAAAAAATCTACTGATTATGAAAAGTGTTTTGTTTCTAACAAACATCAAAGGTAATTACCTTCTTTTGTACGCCTGGGTTCAAAGTCATGTAGAGGAGGCTCCACAGCAAAGTGTTGGTGGTTGTCTCCATCCCAGCGAAGAAGATGTTATGGGTTATGTGCATGACATTCTCCTCCGTCAGGTTGTCCACCTTTTCATGCTGCTCCAGCTGGAGAAGGAGGAGGTCGATGAAGTCTCGCGGATTCTCGCGATCGAGGTTCTCACGATGGTGGGCTATCTCGTCCCACAGAAGTGCCTTGATCTTTGAGTTGAGTTTGAGCGCTTTCATGCTGGATCTGTTTACTGTAAAACATACATTTTACAGTAACTTCGCTGTGACGACGTCCGTTTACACTGGAAAAAGTTTGTTTATTGTTTATAAGTTGGCGGTAATCAATGCAGTGTAGGAAGCCGGAGCCTAACATCAGCCTAATATCTGTTTGAAGTCTTAACTAAATAACAACAACAGCTTTATGTGTCAAGCAACAAGACACAGGACGTTAAAACAACACATAACTCAACATCTACTCGGCGACCCCCAAGTTACCGCAGACCATAAAAGCCAACGACATTAATGACCTATTCCACAATTCCATGGCAAAAGATATGTTTTCTGCATTACATCACCTGTAGCATCTGCTACGGTGTAAAAAAAAATAGGTGCATGCCAAACATACGAATGCAACAAAAAAAACATTTATAGCTGTGAACGTATGGGAGTGACCAACCACAATACCACCTTGCCGGAACCGTGTATAGCAAATATTACCGCACGCGCTTTAAACGTGTAGGTTAATAAATGAATGAATGCATGAATAAAGAAGACCTTCATTGTACGTTTCTGCTCTCACAAGCTAAGTACAGGTCGGAATGATAAAGTTCTAAGTAGATCTGAATAATCTAAGTACAAGTACTAGTTCTAGTTAAATAAGAAGGAGTTATCTTACTACATGCAACTACAACGTCCAATGAGTGCTAGTATGTACAGGTTTGACTTCTTCTCACAGTTGTAAATGTAAAGAAAGATGGATCTTAAGATACATGGTTGCATGGGGTTTTTGGCGACGCCTGATGGGCGAGCCTAATAATATAGTGAGCGACCGTTTGCAAAGAATTCCAAAAACTGTACAGGAATGTCAGGAATGCCAAAGTCCGCGCGTGCGTAGTTGCATCATGCCGGACTGAACCATTACCTCCACGGGTAAGCTTTCCAGTCGCAGGTCACATAGCGGTATACACCTTTCTCACGCGGCGGCCATGATAGATCGAAGACGAGGTCAATGAGGCAAACAGACAAAACTTATTTCTAAAACAAGGTCCCATTTAGTTTCCCCCCAAACCACACAAATTTTCATGATACAAGATAGAATAATAAATATTACAAGAAGTGTTATGCACCGAAAGATGTAGCAATTTAGAGTAGTGAAGACTGACCCCATAGTCCCTTAAGAGATGCAAAATAAAAACATAGTAATGCAAATTTTTGACGGATTTGCAGCCATTCACTTATTGGTCGCTTTCCTAATTGGCAGGCTATCATTGGTTGAACTGCTAATTATGATGGACAGCCTTTTGTTTGCCACATTGAACTCTTTTTAGATCTATCATGGCCGCCGCGTGAGAAAGGCGTATAGGCCTGTACGTGTGCACAGCAGTGTTTTCCGTATTCGCGCATGGCGATTTTTCAGTCAAAATAAAGACCTAATTTGCATAATTAATGAGAAAACGCTTTAATATCATTGTGGTAAGCTAGAGAAGATGATATGATTTATGTAAATGAGGGTCTGTTTCGTAAAATCGATGAGAAGCATTTACATTATTAGTTCACCCTTCACTCACAAGAGAACCCCTTTTGACAGGAATGCTCTCTGAACATTAATCGCCAGGCGAATGGAATACGACTATTAAAGCCCATTAATAACAACAATCTTTGATACTTGTAAACAATAAAACCGTCGCCATGGCAATAATTTTAATTTCCACACTTTTTTTTCTATGCTATTTAAACACCGAAAACACGATTAAATATGACTCACCTCCAGGAACAAACCGAAGCAAAGGGAAGACGGTGACGATCTGTCCCTGCATTGCAGCTATGACGTTCGAGACCGACTCCGAGAGCTCTCGGAACGTCTTGTCCCCGTAGTCGTAGCGCTTCCCGAACACCATGGAGCAGATGATGTTTGCGACGGCAACGTTCACGTCGTTTGAGATGTCGAAGGCCTGTCCATCATATTCTACAATCTGAAGATGCATAATAAGGAGACTCCTTTTTTACCATCCTTGCTTTATTTTCACTGACGTTTTGGTGACCGTCTGTGACCTTCCTCTGACTGGTTCACATGTACTGCAGCAATAGGTGTCGCTGCTCACGGATGCGGTAACAAACGTTAAGAAGAGTTCAATATATGTCAACTATAGATATGGAAATCTTTGATGTTTGTTACCGCAGCAGAATGTGAATCAGTCAGAATTGCCAAGTGACAGACGGTCACCGAAACGTCGGTGGAAATAAAGCAAGGTTTGTGAAAAATGTCTCTTTATTCAGTGACGTTTCAACCCGAGAAACTATTCATGCGAGGAAAGCATGCAGTTTTTTGCATTGATGTACATTTTCCCGGGAGAAACATTCGCGCACTCAAAGCACGTCCAAGGTTAATGACACATCATTGTAGTACATAATTTGCTTTGTTTGTTATACATATAGCCTGCACATTCAATCTGATATAATGTCACAACAGCTGTTATTTCTGTGACAACAATTTAGTGCATATGTAAGGCTGTGTTCTTATCACAAGTATGAATATCGCCAAGATGGCATGCCTATATGAAATTTCATTTCCGATCGTGCAAAAAAATACCCTTGATTTTGTCTTACCTTGTTACGAAGATAGCTCGCTTCCTCTTTGATTTTTTCTTCAATGCTGCCAGTGCCAATCTTCATGCCCAGAGACTTTAAGGCGGTAATGGAAAACCTCCTTCTCTGCTTCACCGCAGTTCCCCAGCGTGCAGACATGATGTCTGGAGAAAAAATAATTTGTAATATATTATTCTATTATTTTCCATACCTGGACTTCAACAAGTGTAACACGTGTAATTCATGACAGGTGGAACATAAACAGATACTACACATGCAAATGAGGGACTGATTTGCATAATCAATGCAAAAGACAAGCTTAATGATAAATAGTGTGAATTCTATACTTGTGACATGTGCAAGTTAGTCAAAGATTAACATCATCATACCTAAAATCTACAAAAACACTAAATATTTCATGGAGGAATGAGGTCGCCGAACTCTACTTTATTCATTTCATCTTAAGACGGGTGGACAACCCCTTCAACTTTTGAGAGTTGGTTTCCAAGGAGGCCCACCATACATGTATACTAGTACCATGTACATGTACATGTATCTTCAAACTGACATCGTTCCTTTGATAGCAGAAATGGCGCCTGTTTTTGGTACATTCGCATTTAGTTCATGCCCATTGCTGCCTATATACTGGTGCTAAAGTCCGCTGTACGTTGGGGGCATGGTGAGGGCATAGTGGGGCATGGTGTGGCACTGTGACGTCACAGCCATTTGCGTTATCTTTTAACTTTTCAAAAAACGTCGCGCTTGCAACCGGCACATCGGGGTTCGTTGGCGACACCGCGACCCCTGCTCACGGCACTGGGAAACAAACTATTTCCATCCCCCCCCCCCCTGCCAGAACAAAAAGACTTCGGAACTCTCTTTTCCATAAAGCAATCAATGTCAACAACAAGACTGTAGACGCTAGTATGTAATGATGGGTACCTTATGTCAGGAGGGGTATGTTTATCTACGTAACTGTCTATGTATTATATGTATATATGCCTGTGCTTTTTTAAATACAAAAACAACGGCATTCAGGTTGCCATCGTATGTGTGACTGCTTTGTTGAATATCAAGACAGAAAGAAACAAACTTTGCCCCTCGGGAAAATGAATAGGGAACGAACTGTTCACATTACCTTTTCCGCAACCGACAATCGTATCAAGAAGGTAGTTTTGCGGCCTGGAGGCGAACAGCTCGGACCTGTCCACGAGCGCGTCCTTGACGGCAGTGTAGCCGTTCAGAACCACCACATCTTCCATCCCCATCCTGACGGTGAAGACGTCCCCGTACTGCCGCCTCCACACCGTCAGCTGTAGGTGAGGCGCCCGGCCCAAGGCGAGGAGGTGCCCGAGAACGGGCACTCGTCCTGCCGGGTAAGGAGGCAGTTTTTTGGGACGCTTCAACAGTACATTTGCTAGTAGAAAGGCCACACAAAAGACAAGGCAGGTTTGTGCATTCAGCCCAGAGATCTGCAAAATCTCCTGGGCGGACTCAGCCATCCAGGTAGCGACTGCAGCTATTTTTCCCAAAAAAACGCAGTCAGCAAGCGTTTACACGCATCCGTTTTGCGCAGTACTAACTTATCTCGTGAAAAACGGGTGACTGTTCAAGGTCCACATTAAAAGTTCAAAGTTTGTTGGCCGTTCGATGTGCAAGTGCAAGTGCAAGCGAACAAGGCGAACAGAGTTCTTGGTCTGATCAAGCACACCTTTGCACATATTGAAAGAGAATCCTTTTTACTTCTGTACAAGAGCCTAGTGCGACCGCACTTAGAATATGCAACAACAATATGGTCCCCCAAGACCAAAAGAGACAGAGACACAGTGGAAAGAGTGCAACAACGAGCAACAAAACTGGTGAAAAGTATATCCCATCTCACGTACCCAGAAAGGCTAAAAGCGCTGGAGTTACCCACGTTACACTACAGAAGACAGAGATCTGACATAATCCAGCTGTTTAAGATTACACACGGGCTTGACACAGTTAGAGTGAATAACCACTGCAACCTATGCGGGAGAGCCATGTTTACACCAAGCTTGGCATCAAACACACGAGGGCACCAGTATAAGTATCAAATCCAAAAAGCTACTGGCCCGAGGGCACACTTCTTTCCCACACGAGTTACCCCAGCATGGAATAAACTCTCACAGTCAATAGCAAGTCAGTGAAAGAGTTCAAGACAAGACTGGGGCAGGAATGGGGACTGCACCCAGACAGACATGAGTACCACTTCTCTTACTGATGCCACCACCGCCACAACTAGGACAGCCTTATTACCCGCACGGGTATCGACTGGCTGTGGTTCAAGGTAAAGATTCAAGGTAAAGATGTCCTCAGCCCAACAGCTTAGTCAACGTCATAGGATTGTTTCTATTCGCTAACCCCTTCTTGGCATAAGCATACACACCTTGAGAGAAATAGTGCCTTGGTCCTACCCGTACAGAGTTAATTATAACAGAAATTATGTCATACCTGTGACGCGAAAACGTACGATACGGGTGTTCCGGACCGGGCCATAACTTCCGTATTGCACAGGTTCGAAAGGCGTATCACACAGGCTTTCTTCGAGTAAATCAAACCATTTCGAACGGACCGAGTGTGAATACCTGATTCGGACGTTGGAACATTGCTGTTGCAACACTTTTTGTTTGAGGGCACCAAATTTGTTCAACTTTTGGCGCATTTCGCATCAAAACAGTGAACCCAGCCCTCCCGCGGGTCGGATCGCCCTCCGGCCACCTCGGGTGATACGGAATACACCGTGTTGTATTCTATATATATAACATAGCTCTTATAATTGAAAACCTAACAAACATAGCATGTAGCTTCATTGCAGAGGCCTGGTGGTCAATCTCTGCTAAATAAAATAATGCATAAGGCCATGTTGATTTCATTATATGGATGACATCCACGCACGCATCAATTTTCAGCCGTTTCCAAGAATAAATTTAAAAAAAAAAACCTATAGACTATGTCATCATGTGAATAACAACATGCGGGCTGACAATCCCTTGACGTTCGTAAGCTATGATAGAAATGCCTGTAATCAAGCTATACTCTAACGCAAATAGCATGCTTTTCTAATGTCCGGCCAATTGAAATATCCAGTCCTTATAACAATCACTTGCATTACGAATTCATCTCTATTGCTCTTGATGTCAGGACTACAAACGAGGGAGGCATGGTAACTTTGTTTAATGGACACCACAAGACTGATTCTAATGCGCGGCAAAAAGAAGTCGGAAAAGGGACACCACATTCAATTTCACCCAACCATAAATACCCGTCACTGGTGCTGAACACCATCCGCACACAGGTAAATACACCTGTCCCTGCTTTGTTTGTTTTATTGGAATATCCATTAGTGATACTAAATATAGTATCACTATTCTTCCTGGAGTCCTACAATTCATAAACAATAAAAACAAAACATAAGTAACAAAACTTGTACAATTAGTAAACAGAAAAGTAACAAAACTGAACACCATCCACACACAGGTAATCACATCTGTCCTTGGCGCTGAACACCACCAACACAAAGATAAGTCCTTGGTGCTAAACAAGGTATGAAGTGCCCACGATGTTGAGGTTGAATGGTCTCACGTTTCTCTGACTGCCCAGCTTAGCAGCTATTCCGACAATCATCCAGCACGGTAGTCAGAAAAGGGGCAACCAGAACCAGCAATTTAAAGAAAATCAGTCAATGAAGGACAGAAAGGAAACGTAGTTAGAAACCCGATAGTTTTCATAAATGACGCTTTCAAGCAAACTGAATATCACCACGCAGTCTTTATTTCCATAGACGTAGTTGACATATTCAGCGTTATTTATATACATCTCATTGAGGGCAAAATCGAAATCGCAATATTTTACAGACCTCTAATATGTCCTTTCCCCAGAGCTTGAAGCAATTTCCCCAGTGCAATGTTCCTCTTTTGTGTGGCTGTGTCGTGAAATTACGAAATTTGCTCAATCAAAACTACTATTTACAACACATCACCCTATCAATTCTAGTTAAGATGAAGTCCCTGGTTATTAATATGGCATGCTTCATCTTAGTAAAAATGGTTGCGCTACAGTCTTCAAATTAAGATGGCAAGGCAAGTTGTAGTCCATTGTGCTTAGAGCGATTTCCAGTGCAATGAACCTGTATACACAGTAACATTTTGTAGAGTCTATTGTTCCTTTCACGGGTCAAATATTAGATCTTCATAGAAAAACTGATTGATACATTTGTTAAGCTGACTTTAGTCCCTTTCACTTAGGGATATAATAAAGACACTCACACACACATCTCAGTCCCACGTGTATTCCTCAACCTCCCATTCCAAGCTCGACTGTTCCATTCGTACGGGGAGGGGGGAACTAGGCTATTCTAATCTAAGTAATCTAACATTCCCCCTTTTTTCTTTTCTATTCTAGATAACGTCACATAAGTTGAAACATTGAAATCTACCAGAAATTTACACCATTGTCTAAAGAACTTCAGTAACAGAATATACAGAGCTATATTTAAAACTATCAAGGTTGCATGACTAAAAGGTTACATAAACTGATGAGCTGCGTTCTACAGAAACTAGACAGTGTAATACTTATCAGATCTTCATAACAGTGTAATACTCGTCAAACTTCCCTTATATAGATAACTTTAGAACAGTGTAATACTCATCAAACTTCCCCTATGTCCTTTCTTTTTACTGGCCGTATGACTTAAAATGTCCTTATGGTAACGCAACTAATGTAGACTTCTTACCAAGTTAACTACAACACTTGTCAATAATGTGGACTTCTGACCAAGTCAACAACAACATTTCAATCATGTGGACTTCTTACCAAGTCAACAGCAACATTTCAATAATGTGGACTTCTTACCAAGTCTAGTACAACACATATCAACAATGTGGACTTCTTACCAAGTCTAGTACAACACATATCAACAATGTGGACTTCTTACCAAGTCTAGTACAACACATCTCAATCATGTGGACTTCTTACCAAGTCTAGTACAACACATCTCAATCATGTGGACTTCTTGCCAAGTCTAGTACAACACATCTCAATCATGTGGACTTCTTACCAAGTCTAGTACAACACATCTCAATCATGTGGACTTCTTACCAAGTCTAGTACAACACATATCAATCATGTTGACTTCTTACCAAGTCTAGTACAACACATATCAATCATGTTGACTTCTTACCAAGTCTAGTACAACACATATCAACAATGTGGACTTCTTACGTCTTGTCGTTCTCTTCTGCGATCACTTCTGTCATTAACTGTTCTCGGTGACTCCCATAGTCGTCCCATATATACTGTACTCGTAAACTAAACCAGATGGTGCTACAAGCTAACAACCACCCCTGATACAAGCTGAATGGTCCCCATCCTTTCCAGCAGAATAGTAATATATGAAACAGATGTGCTGAGACACTGTCTTCTCAAAACACACTAAAGTAAACACACAGAACAAAGGAATTGGGTCACCGGAAATAATTTCAAAACCCACTGCATACAGCTAGAAGGCCACATATGTATAATAGAAGCCCCTCGAGTAGAATCCTCCCCGCCGACAATCACCGAACCCGCACACGATGGCCGGTCCTGCAGGCTACACGATCCTGGAAAGTTCCTCTCACAACTGTCCACACTCAAGTCTTCTGAATAGGGTCCTCCATGTCCTCCCAGAAATCCTCTGGAACTCAGTCTCTCCTTCCGCACTGCTATTTTCGGGTTACACCCTAGTTCTCCTTGCCCCGCTTTCCTGGCTTCCACGAATCCAAACACCTGCCACGTTTGACCACTCCCTGTGCATCGAGCCGTTCACACGTCGCCATCTTGGAAATCTCAGGTCGCCCTCCAAGCCAATACACAGAAAACGTCCGAGAAATCGGGCACCGTCGAAACCAGAGACCCGGATCGTCGACTCTAAATGTCTAGAGTTGCACCCTCTGCTACCATTGTTAAGCTGACTCTTAGTCCCTTTCACTTAGGGATATAATAAAGACACTCACACACACATCTCAGTCCCATGTGTGTATTCCTCAACCTCCCATTCCAAGCTCGACTGTTCCATTCGTACGGGGAGGGGGGAACTAGGCTATTCTAATCTAAGTAATCTAACAACATTTCCATATTCGTTTCCATCCACTGTCCCGCATTGATCTCATTCTTGGCCATGTATACAAAAACTCATCATCGGACACTTTCATCATGTTAGTAAGCCAGGATGTCAGATCCGACGAAGGGTTTTTGATTGTTATCGATGTAATTTCCATTTCTGGTGACAGGTAGTAGATGACAACTTCATCCATATAGCATCTCTCAAACCTGCCAGTAATGGCCTTGTTAACAGAATTGCGAGCAACAATACTAGAGTGTTCTAGTACTCGCGAGTACATTTCCTCCCACTGGTCCTTTGCTTGGCAATCCAGATCTACTACAGAGTGACGGTTGTATCGACAGTACAAGGTTAAGTCTTGTAATCTGTTCACTGCGCGCACAGACATTTCTAAAGCTGTCCAGTAGTATCGTTCTTCCTCCTCCACGCTGTCTACCGTGTACATTACAGACAAAGTCACGATTCTATTCAAGGTAATCTCACATGACCTATCAGTGCCTTCCAACTGGACCAATGAATGGTTTTCTAAACATTCAATCAACTCGTAATAAGATTGTCCTTTAAACATCGGGTGCTCCCAGTCTGTCCCCTTTCCTCTCAAAATACACCAAGGCACTTTCTTATAGTGATTGAAAAATGAAAACACTACCAAAAGTTCATAAGCTTTCGGGCACTCTTTTTGTACCATTTTCACTTCGTCAACGATTGGATTTTTACTCCGTTCATAGCCGGTCAAACGAAATCGAATCGACAGAAAACTGCGAGATAGAATATCCCAACTGTTATATGGTGTATAATCCTTATCGTTTTCTTTATGAAATGGTTCCGCGTTCTTCAAATAGTGGATCATAGCGTATGGTAGGTAACCGAGGAGATGGACTATCTTTTGGATAAAACCACCACGGTCAATACACGCAATATCTGAGTCCTCGTCACACTTTTCCAGTAACCGATAAAGCTGTACAGCGGCATCTTCTGTCAGGGGGTGAAGTTTCATTTTGGCCACGTTAGAGAGGGGAACCTCACGCCTGGACATCAAAATCACGTGAGACTCCACTGACCTGTCTGGTATCATCTTCAACATGTCAGTGGCATACTGTGCAGTCTCTACGTCGTCAAAAACAAAGAGAAACTTCCCCTTGTGACGTACGAGCAACTTTTGGCTGAGATACTTAGTAGTCCATTCAAGACTTTTATCCCGATAGTCATATTCAATGGGATCCCGGCCTGTTGCTTTCGGCAAGGCATCAACGAATAAAAAGTTGATATCGTCATATGAAGTTATCCACACAATACCAGCTGTATATTCACTGCTTTTTCTGTACAGATATTCTTTCACCATCGCCGTTTTTCCCACCCCACTGAGACCGATTAGCAGACATTTACCCTTGTTTTCTAGGACTGTGGTTAGATTTGCGATGTCTTCCTCCCTACCAAACAAGTTGGGTCTGTTCTGAACTGTGGTGTCCATGATATCCTTTGGGTAGAGGCATCTTCTGTCTGCAGAAAGATGAATCGACACACATTAAACTTATTTTTGCAGTGTGATGAAAACAGAAGTTCTTAAAAAAGCATAAGTCATACCTATACACAAATTACTGAACTTATAGTGATATAATTTGTACATATGTCTCTATCCTGGCCGGTGATTTTAGAAGAGGGAGTTTGTTTGAAAGGAAACATTAACAAATGATACATCAGTCCATGTGAGGTAACGCTACTTCACCTTTATCCGCAGGGTAACCTTTATTCGTTGTTTTACAAACAGGTCACATGTATTTAGGGATATCAATTTGATGGACGGTGGTTTCAAACTGCAATGTTTTAAAAACATGCAATTTGAAACCACAGCACGTCGACTTGATATCCATAATGCCCTGTATAAAAACAAACACGGATAAAGGCTTCAGGTGAATGAAGATGAACTAGTGTTACGACGGTTACGTTATAGTTTTTTCGCTAATAGCGAATAAAACCTTACCTGTAGATTTCACCAACGCCATTTGCAGAAGGATAGCAATGACCAGAACAACACAGGCAATAACCAATGGCTTCCATGAAACATATGACCAGAAGCTCTCTGAAACAAGAACAAAATTATGCCTTAAAAAGAACTGTAAACCGAAATCGATCAACCTAGTACTTCCAATTTAAAGGAAACAAACAACTTATGATATTGGGTGGGCCGACTACTCACTCTTTGCAGCCAGGGGCTGAATTGCGTGGAGCTTACAATAGGCGGGGCTAAATCACAAGGGTCTGGAGCGAGCTGCCATTCGGCGCCACTCAGGTGACCTCAATACGACAGTAATTGCCCCAGGTGCGGCCAAGGTACTGTAGGTTTTGAACCACTCACACCGCACCATCGCACGTGTGGCGGGTTCTTTATCGTGCCTGTGGTATGGCTCTCCCTAGACACGGGACCTCCATTTAATTTCCTATCCTAGGGACGGCCCTAGCCGAAGCTAGGTACTCAGTTTCACCTGAGTAAAGTGAGGAAAGTCGTGTTAAGTGCCTTTCCCAAGGGCACAAGATCGGTAACATGGCAGCCGGATTCGAACCCGCAACCTCTCGGTCACGGGCCGAACACGGTCCCGCTGCACTACGCTGTCCCACGCGGTCCACGTTTTCATGATATGGTGAAAACATAGTAACCACAGCTATGTGAAACTATCAATTGGTCACAGTACTAACAATTTTAAACTCTTACCAGTCTTGGCCTCGATCGTCACTTCTTTTCCGCGTAGCTCACCAACTCCGACCCGGACTCGAGCGTCGTACTTTGTCCCAGCTCCCAGCCCTCCCATCCTGACGTCAGTCTGATCACAGCCGACTTCCCGCCGCTGCACAGGCTCCTGGTCGTTCCCGTGTGCGAAGATGGCGACTTCCACCGACCCCCCTGGGACGGCCTCTATCTGGTCCCAGGCAACCGTCAGGGAATCCCTGGTGGACGACTCGAACCGACAGTTTCTTGGGGTCGGGATCACTGGAATTCGAAATGCTCACAGTGTATCTTTGCCATGAAAAATTACAAAATCTCATGAGAAATAGCAAAACTTTTTGTCTTCATTTCTGACAGACATAGGCTACCTGCAATGTCAAAAGTGTACAAGGTATCAGGAACCTGGGGTAGATCTATCTAGCCAACGACTATTGGAAATTGATAACCCTATTATGACAGATGAGAGTGCGACATCATGATGGTGTCATGAAGGCTATTACCTTTTTCCACTTTCTCTTTTTCTGCAGTTCGAATCTGTTCTGCCAGGTGGGGATAAAGTCTGTCCAACAGTTGCATGAAGGCCGCTAACTCCTCTACTTCTTTTCCTTTTAGAACGTCCAGTAGCGCCTCTGTCCTGTCCTTTCTGTCAGAAATATGATATGGTGATTGTTAATCGATGTGTTTCCGGGTCAAGGAGATCTTTGGAAATGTAATCGTAAAATTGTCTGCTCTATCACACTAAGTCACGTGAAGTCAGAGTTCGAGGTCGCTCATTAACAAATTTGATCTGCGCTCAATTGCTTCCTATTCATGACGATTGTCAAATGGTATGTTTAGCTTTGATACAACACATGGAAACAAGGCCAGAAATGTTTATCGTGTGCTATTTATCTAAACTATCAATTTAATCCTTAAAAACATGCCAATCCGTCCCTTAGAATGCATGCGTAGTTCAACCTGTGAACCTGCTTATTCAGTGTCTTTTAACCATTTTCAAAGAAAGTCAAACAAGACCTACCCACATCCCAAATATCAATACAAACCAATCAGGCGTTTTCCTACACACAATTAAACACATATAAACAAATATAACCTAAGGTAATAACAAGCAACGGTTGAATAACAGATAACAAGAATATGGATTTTTGTTTTACTTTCTAGAATTCATATTTCTTCCAGCCAAAAGGAAGAAATACAGGGAGGGGACTTCATCTCACCTGGTGACCCCAGCTCTTTTCACCCTCTCGTGTTCGTCGTCATCCAGAACCCCGTGTTGCAGCAGCTCGTTCAGCAGGTGTTTGGGCTCCAGGTCGCGCAGGAGGGACGCCTTTTGGGCCTGAATCCGCGCCCACAGGTCCGCCATGTCGTAGAGTGTTGGTAGTGCGGATGACATGTTTTTGTGGACCTACGCGAACGAGACATATACATATAATTAATTATTAACATTCCTGTGGTTTAGTTGTATTTCAAATGCCGTAATGTGAATACCATACAGCTTCTCATTGGCGCTTACCATTTTCTAGTTAGTGTCGGCTTTCAGACACATGCTATACAAGTGGCCAAATCTCCCTTTTATCTATCAAACATGACAATTTCTGAACTTTGAATGATTCAACTACATGCAGAGATCACCACAGCACAATCAAATTTTGCAGTGCTAACCTGTCTGACAGATAGAAGGGAACCGCCCATTTACCCTTAGGCTTGTTTGAATAGGGCGAAACCATTCTGTGTTGGACACGTAACGATACATGTACATGTCTGAAGTAAACGTTAGACTTTGACGAATGTTTCTATAATTATTCTTACACCATTAGTGCCTTTGTCTATGTCCCTTTGATACCCCAGAGGCTCAACCATGCCAAAAGTATAAGTAGGGATGTAAACAATTCATCGCTATAAATGGTGCAGTTTTGCCAGACGAATGTGAACCCAACCACACAGCGTGTAGTTGGCAACCTCAGAGTTTCACTGTCGAGGTCTGAAACTCAGCTTCATTATGTCCTGATTTACCTGCGTGTGGTTTAACTGCAGCTGGAATCAGTGAAAGATGTCTAAACTGTCTACTACTTACCCTGTATAGTAGAACCAGCAGAAGAGATGACAGTGTAGCGTTACGGTTGTACGGAGTCGGGGGATTCGCAAATGCGGAAGTTCAACGTCGAGCGTGACTGCATGCCGTGGGGTCACGAAGTCCCGGATGTTATTAGACGTTTACACTGATATAACGTCCTTGCATGTACTTACAGAAAACCAGGCTAAGCAAAGCGCGCGCGCATAAGGTGGGTTCACACGTGCACACGTAAAAATCTACGGCGTGTCTGCGTGCTCCAAAATCCGTCGGATTCCCTACGAGTTCGTACGGAGGCGGTATTTACCACTTAGGGATACCAAAAGATCGCCCACGTTTTGGCACGTAGACAGCACATATTTGCACGTACGGCGGGTTGTGCCCTCAGTAGCTTTACTTGAATTAAAGAGTACTTGGAGAGTTTAGTACAATACTGAGTGCTTTTAAAAGAACATCAGGTAGAGTGCAGTACTACGGGTTAGACCTACGCGAACGAGACATAATACGTAACGTTATAGACATTCTTCTGATATGACCTGACATACAGTCAAACCTGCCCGAGCGACCACCTCTTCTCAGCGACCACCTGGCCATTTCGACCGCTTTTTCTCGGTCCCGATTTTTTTTCCCATTGACGTAAGCATTAAGAGACGTTTTCTCAACGACCACCTGGCCAACGCGACCGCGACCGGCCCAAATTGGGGCCCATAACGACCGCATTATTTTCAAAATTGAGGTTTTCATCGATTTTTGATAATAACTAGCGCGAATTTGTGCCGAAATCGTTGTAAGAAAATCTAGCCTGGTATCCAGCCGTAATATAGCTTCCGAGTCTCTTCTTTCCTCTCTGGCAATTTGCGAAGAGGAGAGAAGAGACTCGGGAGCTATAATTACGGCTGGATACCAGGCTAAGAAAATCCGAATTCAGTTGTTACAGAACTTTAAAAAGATATATATATATATCATTATAATGTGAAAAAAATGCTGAAACGTATATAGCCTCATACTTTTTCAAGAAAGTTCTGTATAGCTCATACCTTATAAGGAAGACCTGTACGTGTGAGTGCTTTTGTCCAACTGTACTGTACATTCACCCTTGGGTAAGTACGCTATCGGGACGTACCGGGCATCGAATTCGAAAGGTACACCGTAGTTATTTCAGATCAAGAACATAGCGACGCATAAAGGCTTCTATGGTAGCATCAAAGTTCCCTTACTGTCTAAAACGTTAGTGTACAAATACTTGAGCTTTAAAACACTGTATCGTATAAAAACTCGATAAAAAGTTGGGGTTAAATTTACAATTCACAGTGTGCGTGTTGTATTTGACATTAAAGACCTTGCTTCTTTGCGTGCGTGCAGTGCGCTTGCTATTTGCCATTAAACACAACGGAAACCATTTATACTTTGCATCGGGCATGTTTTGAGTCGATAGTCTTCTCAGCGACCACCTGTCCAAATCGACCGTTTTCTTCCGGTCCCCCGGGTGGTCGATTTGGGCAGGTTTGACTGTACTTGACTCTTGTTGGTTGCACACAGATCTAGTTAGTACCGGCTTTGAGACTCATGCTGTACAAGGGTCAAAGTCCCACAAAGTTGTCATTGTATGTATCAAATATGACAAATTATGAAGTACAATGTACACCATGTCACCAACATGCAGTGATTTCGACAGCACACGCAATTCGTTTATTTGGCGTTGTAATCTGCCTGACAGACCAGACAAAAGAGAACTGCTTATTTTCTTGTGGGCGAAACTACCACCATTTTGCGTGTTTCGTGTTTGCACGTACACGTACATGTAAAGTTACGTGACTTAAGTAAACCCCACACGTTTTCTTGAAGACTCCGAAGCGTCTATATCTGCGGCATTGTTATTACACCATCGTTGTATTTGTCCCTTTGATACTCCAGGGTCTCAATCATGACAAAAGTACAAGTTGGACTCTTTATATTATCAGTATAAAAAATGGCGCTGCTTTGCCAGACGAACTTCAACCTAATCACACCGTATGTAGTTTGCAACCTTTGAACGTACCTCAAATGCCTCAGATTTTCACTGTCGATGCCTGTTTACTACGCACGTCACACAGATTGATAATGTCCGGATCTCCGTGAATAGAGACGAGGGGGGGATACAAGCTGAGCCACGTCTGGGATGGCATTCTTGCAGCTGCAACGCCACCTACATCGGCTATAAATAGCAGCAAGAAGTAGTTCCCGTCATTCCACCCTGATGATGGTGTCTGACAGACACCGAAACGTCGGAAGTAAGTTATTTTCTGGTTGTGCTAAAAGAACCTTACTATATGAATGTCCGGATCTACTTGCATGCAGTTTTAACTTCAAGTGGAACCAGTACAATCTGTCCAACCAGCGTACACACCCTGTAGAACCAGTAGAAGAGATGACAGTGTAGAATTACGGTAGTACGGAGTCCCCGACTGCGGAAGTTCAAAGTCGAGCATGACGTATGACATGGGGTTACAAAGTCCCGGATGTTATCAAAAGAATGCAGCAAGAAATATTCCAACGTTTACACTTCAAAAACTAAGATAAAGACCAGCCTAATAGAATCATGCGCGAACTATAGAAACCGGTTTTTAGCATGGTGTCTTCCAGGTTTACTACTTTATTTATTGAGTAAACCAAACCCAACAATCACAGATCCAGGATGTTGTTCGCAATAGGGGTGGGTACTGGGTACCGTTTCGGTGTACAGTCGTCCGGAAAAAACGTCAGGAACCCCTCTCCCTCTCTCTGCCTCTCTCTCTCTCTCTCTCTCTCTCTCTCTCTCTCTATCTCTATCTCTATCTCTCTCTCTCTCTATCTCTCTCTATCTCTCTCTATCTCTCTCTATCTATCTCTATATCTCTCTATCTCTCTCTCTCTATCTCTATCTCTCTATCTCTCTCTAGTTAACTCGCTCTACCTCTCTCTACCTCCCTCTATTAACTCTCTATCTATCTATCTCTCTCTCTCTCTCCAGCGGAGCCTGATAGAGCGGTGGGACTGTTACATGTGCTGAATTGCACAGGATACTGAAACAAGACAACATTCTACGGAAAAAGATGAACAACTTGGCTTAACACAGCGCTTCAGAGGTCAATCTAGGTCACGGACCTGCTTACATTGAAAGCGCATGAATATCCGGAAATAAGAGTCGGGCCGAAACACAATTTGCATCCAAAACACACCACATACGCTTTTCAGCCATGTTAGCGTTCAATGTCATTTCGCAGTAAATAATAAGAAATGCCAACTCAGAAATAGAACCTCGGAAGCCTTTCGTCACTTTTTTGTCGCGCAGTACCACTAGGATGTGCATCATTAAACTTCACAAGAGGGTGTTATGTTCCGATAGATATCAATTTTGGGAAGTGAAAAATGCATGCTACTTCACATTATACGATAAATTTTCAAAAAGCATTCAGTATTGTGCTAGTATGCCAAACGAGTTGCCTGGGTCGCAAACCACACTACTCGGCCAGCTAACTTATTTGGCATGTTATATGTCTACATTTGTATATTTGTCCAATTTCTACTATTAGTCCAATGACCTGTGGAGCCTGGTGTGTGAACCCACCTTTTGCGTGCGCACTTTGATTAGCCTGTTTCTCTCTAAGTACATGAAGTGCAAACGTTTGTATATGTTCTCCTGCCTTCTTCTAATAACATCCGGGACTTTGTGACCCCACTGCATACCGTCAAGCTCGACGTTGAACTTCCGCATTTGCCAACACCCGACCCCGTACTAGCGTAACGCTACACTGTCATCTCTTCTGCTGGTGCTACTATACAAGGTAAGTAGTAGACAGTTTAGACATCTTTTACTGATTCCAGCTGCAGTTAAACCACACGCAGGTAAATCAGGACATAATGAAGCTGAGTTTCAGACCTCGACAGTGAAACTCTGAGGTTGCCAACTACACGCTGTGTGGTTGGGTTCACATTCGTCTGGCAAAACTGCACCATTTATAGCGATGAATTGTTTACATCCCTACTTATACTTTTGGCATGGTTGAGCCTCTGGAGTATCAAAGGGACATAGACAAAGGCACTAATGGTGTAAGAATAATTATAGAACCATTCGTCAAAGTCTAACGTTTACTTCAGACATGTACATGTACCGTTACGTGTCCGACACACAAAATAGTGGCAGCTTCGCCCTATTCCCTTCTGCCTACAGGCAGATTAACATTGCAAAATAGGTATTCGCTTGTGCTGTGCTCTCTGCATGCAGTTGAATCATTCAAAGATCACAAATTGTCATGTTTGATACATAAATGGGAGATTTGGCCACTTGTATAGCATGTGTCTGAAAGCCTATACTAGAGTTCGGAGACCTCATACCTCCATGAAATATTCTGATTATGCAAACTACATATGTTACATGTATTTGAGTCCTACAGTGGAAAACACTGTAAATGTAGATTTTCCTCATTAACTATGCAAATTAAGTCCAAATTTGCATAATTTGCCTGTCATTATGTACATCTCTGCCAAAGATACCTGCATGCTAAATATTATAGAAATTCATCATTCCTACGTTCTGTTATGCTCCTTGAAAGATTTTGACAAAATTGCCCCTGCAGTCCCAGAGCAAGCCACAAGGCTCAAACATACATCACTTCTTCCTTACATCACAAGCCACCAAACAAATCAAGACCATAGCATGTCCAGGTCAAAAGATACCAAAAAAAATCGAAGTTCTGCTGCAGTACCAAGGTCACATACCAGGGGGCCCAAAATCAACCCTGACCTTCGTCTTCCCAACTTCTACCCACATACCAAATATCATTCTAATCAATTGAGAGGTTATTCAATCGAGAGGTTAATCAATCGAGAGACTAGTGGGACCGCGTAGCGCAGTGGGACCGTGTTCGCCCCGTGACCGAGAGGTTGCGGGTTCGAATCCGCCTGCCGTGTTACCGATCTTGTGCCCTTGGGAAAGGCACTTTACACGACTTTCCTCACTATACTCAGGTGAAAATGAGTACCTAGCTTCGGCTCACGGTGATTTACATCATTCACCCGGACGGGAGACCTGGCGCATATGAAAGGGTATGTCACCCCGGAAGGGGCGGTATAACCCCGTCGTGTGTAAACATGTGCGAACATGTGCGATCGCGTCGACCGATGATGTATGTTCGTCTGTATCTCTGTGGATCTGCCGCTACCAGCCCAAAGCTGCCTAGGTAGATCCATGTAATGAGTTGTATCATTGGCAAATAAATAAAATAAACTAAAAATAAAATTGAGTTATGCTGACCACAAGTATCCGGACACACAAACAGACAGACACACACACAGACACAGACAGACACACCAAAAACTATACCTCCATTTTTTCATGGAGGTAACTAGAGAATGGTAAGCGTCAATAAGAAGCTGTATGCTATTCATTCACAATACGTCATTTGAAATACAACAAAGCCACAGCAATGTCTAACGGGCCCGTTATATGTAAATATCTCGTTCGCGTAGGTCTAATACGCACTACATACACTCTACCGGACATGGCGGACCTGTGGGCGCGGATCCAGGCCCAAAAGGCGTCCCTCCTGCGCGACCTGAAGCCCAGACACCTGCTGAACGAGCTGCTGCAACACGGGGTTCTGGATGATGACGAATACGAGAGGGTGAAAAGGGCAGGGGTCACCAGGTGAGATGAAACCCCTTCCCTTCTTCATTTTGTTTGGAAGACAAGAATTATGAAGACTAAAAAGTAAAGTAAAGAGCCATATGCTTGTTATTTTTTTGTTATTTAACCTTTGCTTGTTATTTGACCACATGAAAATGGTTAAAAGACATCTAAATAAGCAGGTTCACTGGCTGAACTGCACATGCATTTTAGTCTTATGCTCTACGATACAAATGGAAGCATTTCTGGTATTGTTTCCCTGTGTTGTGTCAGAGCTTAACCTGTGTTACTTGATAGAGTCAAGTTACAGTCATGACGTTTACCATTATATTGCAACTAATATCATCTTGACCCGGAGATATATCGATTTCCAATCACCATATTATATTTCGGACAGAAAAGACAGAACAGAGGCGCTACTGCTCATTCTGAGAGGAAAAGAAGTAGAAGAGTTAGCGGCCTTCATGCAACAATTGGAAAGACTCTATCCCCACCTGGCAGAGCAAATTCGAACTGCAGAAAAAGAGGAAATGGAAAAAGGTAACAACCTTCATCACACCATAATGGCATTGCACTTTAAACTCTAACCGTAACGTTTGTTAATAGGAATATAAATGTCGATCCCTCGTTTCCTGGTAACAGCTATCCTTTTTAATGACAGGATATTTTTCTTGGAAAAGCTATTTGTGCCTTTCGAATTTCAGTGATCCCGACACCAAGAAACTGTCGGTTAGCGTCGTCCACCAGGGATTCCCTGACGGTTGCCTGGGACCAGATAGACGCCGTACCAGGGGGGTCGGTGGAAGTCTCCATCTTCGCACACGGCAACGACCAGGAGCCTGTACTGCGGGGACAAGTCGGTTGGGATCAGACTGACGTCAGCATTGGTGGGCTCAGAGCTGGGACTAAGTACGACGCTCGAGTCCGGGTGGTCAGTGGGCAGCTACGTGGACCAGAAGTGATAGTTGAGGCTGAGACCAGTAAGAGCTTGAGAAATTTTGAGTACTTCAATCTAATTTATTATCAATAAGTTTTACATAGACATTTGGATGTGGTACACACATCTCAAGTATTATCAGCTAGGAAGATAGTCCTTTTTGATAGGTATCTTAAATGCACATGCCAGGTATGCAGCATATAAAAGGGGATATAAACTCAAGTGTATTTTTGATAATCACAAATATTTCTTTTCACAATTTTTTTTATTCATGGAAGAGTAGTAGTCCACTGTGTCCTGCTGCTACAGTGGTCTGGACACCCTGCAGCTGCAATCAGTCTTTCTTCAACTCTTTCCACTTCGTCCTGTTGGAAGAGTAGCTGTAGCAATTACATGCGACAGCTAAAGGAGTTAATAAAGCAATTTAATAATGATTGTGAAAAAAATTGATTCATCAAAACTGGAGCATCTACAAAAAATGTATGCGAAATCATCTGATGTTTCTTTTGAAATGTTTTTCCTCTTCAAGAGACGCTCTGGTCATCAGTTCCACCTAACTACGCCCTCGTTGCCATGGTTGTTGCTGTCTTGGTGATGGTGTGGGTGGCATCACCAGGTTTGCCTTACCTTTAACCTATGTAACATATCTACAAATGAAGATGCAACTTTTCTTATCTACTTTTCAATCTAGGAACAGGTCCTCGTCAAAGGATTCACCGTGGTAATTGGTCATGGCCCAATAACGTAGATGATAGTGGACGTAATGATGAAACATCTATAATACGAAAATGCATGTGTCAAAGATGTACTTCACACAACTTAAAGAGAATCCGTTCATTTACCCATCAATTCATTCTTTATTCATCCATCATATCACTTCGTCCTTTATCTACTGCAAAACGTTGCTGTCAACCTATCTTCCTGTGACGCATTTAGAAAGGAGCTGTGAAATGGAAAAGATCAACACTTCTTGTTGTTCTTAAAATAGTTGAATTGTAATTTCCAACACAAAAATTGGACTCACCCAAATGTTCGACTGCACAGCATCAGTCTTTATCAAGGAATGAACAATCATGTTGTTTCTAAAGTTCTTCCTCTCTTTTCAGGTGAAAGGTGTCTCTACCCTAAATATATCTTGGACATCACCACCAAGAACAGACCCCATCTATTTGGAAGGGAGGAAGATATCACAAATCTAACCATGATACTAGAGAAGGATAGTGTTTGCCTGGTCAGTGGTCTCAGTGGGGTGGGGAAAACAGCAATGGTGAAGGAATATGTGTATAGAAATAGCAATAATTATAAGGCTGGCATTGTTTGGATGACTTCAAAAGAACAAGTCAACTTTCTATTTGTTAATGTGTTGCGGGAAGTAGACAATCGTGATCCAATAGTGTATGACTATCGGGATAAAAGTTTCGACTGGGCGGCTGAGTACTTAAGCAAAACTTTACTTGTGAGGTTCAGGGGGAAGTTTCTCTTTGTTTTTGACAACGTAGAAACTTCTAAACATGCCTCAGACATGTTAAAGATTGTGCCAGATAGAACGGTGCACGGTGTAACTTCTCACGTGATCTTACTGTCCAGGAGAGAGCTTTCTCTTCCTGACTTAGACAAACTCACGACATTCAAGTTACATCCATTATCAGTGGACGCTGCGCTAAGGCTTTACCTGTCACAATTGCAAGTCGCGCCTGATGTAGATCTGGCAAGAGCAGACATCTTTTGGCCTAGCTACCCCATTGTTACTGCCCTTGGCTATCTACCATATGCCATAATTCACTACTGCATAGAAGCAAACCATGGAGGTCGCTATGCGGCAGGTTGTAGTGAGGATTTGTTGCTGAATAGTCTCATATCAGTTAGACTAGATTTGTCCGGCTATGGACAGAGTGAAAATCCAATTATTGACGAGGTGAGAAAGGTACAGGAGGAGTGTCCGAAAGCTTACGAACTCCTTGCGGTGCTTTCGTTTTTCGATCATACGACAGACGTGCCATTGTGTGTCTTTAAAGGTAGCGAGCCCTTCAGCTGGCAGCACCCCAACTTTAAAGGAGAATCCTACTACGACATGGCACAATGTTTGAAGAAACATTCGTTGATCAAGGTTTACAACAGGCCATGTGGTATTGCTTTGAATAGAATCGTGAGCTATTCTGTCCTGCACACACTGGACAGTGTATCAAGAGAACGCTTTTTCTGGACCGCACTAGAAATATCAGTACGTGCGGTGGAGAGGCTACGACAGTTATCATTGACTTGCCCACACAACAACGACTCTCCAGACTGCAGCGACTTTACTAAAGGCATGTTCTGGCGTGTATTAGTTCAATCCTGTATGGTTTCTCAAAACAGCATTGACTCGGGGGTGACAGTAGGTAGATGCTATGCAGTGGCTGCGGGAACTCCACTGTCATGTTACCAACACAAATCAGTAAGTCTTGCCAATCCGGCCTTGAATATATCCTCATGGCCAGTGAACCTGACCGCAAGGTCTCGTGACGATAAACTTCTATGCGAGTACAAGAACGAGTACAGGTGGCCAATAACTCCAATGGGAAATGGTGACGGCTCATGAGACCTTTGTCTATCACAGCTGTTACCAAATATAGGGAACATGTAGTTTTTGCTACGTTTCTTCCTGTTCTTCTTCTCCAAATTAATAAGATCAATGACCTAAACCAACCGGCTCTCGCTATGGTTACTGAAGGTGTGTCAGACACCCTGTGATGTTCGATTACATAATGGAGCAACTGGCAGAGATCCGGAGGATTTGGCCATCTTATACAATGAATGCGCTTGCGAAATGATAAACAGTAGTTTGTTATGCTAGACCATGGGAAGGTACACATTATGTATTTGTAATTGTCACCTTTCTAGTTTAATTTGTATTGCTTTGTATATCTCATAGGTTATATATGAAATCAATTCAATGACAAGTGTTGTGAATAAATATTGCAATATCAATGTTCAACTGAGCCGAGGTCAAAAACTTGTACGGCACGTCTGAGTACTGTTTGCTGCTTGCTACCCGTTTGCTACCTGACACATTGGAGGCAAAATTAAGTTTTGTTATTAGAAACGGCACCGAAACACGCATCTTCCCATACCTCACAATGAAATCCATTGGCGTCTATCCCCTTGATCTCATATTCCAGAAGAATATACTAGCATGAGTTAAGTTTGAAAGCTACCATCCAAGCCACTGACTACCACTGTACAGTATAAGGGTGAAACACGAAGAAGACCGCATCTATTTTGAATGGTACAATGTCTGACTGCATGTCATTAACCCGCTTTCCTTCTGTATCATAGAACAGCCGAATGAATAAAGAATATGTAGAAGGGGGTACAACTTGTCTTGTTGCTAGCTTTTGTTTTTGGGACAGTGAAACACTGAACACGTATTACTTATTTACTTGCCAGCAGATTGTGGGGAAGGAGGTATTTAGCTAGCTACTACAAGTGCTGTACTGTCACGCCCGGACTTACAAGGGTGACTGAACTGAAGATGAAGTCAAGGTCCTCATCGACTTCCGATGGACGAACATCACAAGTGCTGTATAACCTCGATAAAGAAAATAGAAAATTTCATTGTTAGTGGTTAGAAATTAAGCTCAGTTTATTGGTATATATAGCCCCTGTAAAGTAATCGCAGGAGGTTGATAACAACTGCAGTGCTGTTACAGTAGTAAAGTTGTCAAAATGCCATTCATGGCCTGAGAAACCCGGTACAGACCACACCTGGCAGATGGTGGGAATTGTTTAAGCTGAGTGTCTTGTAAACTTTAATAAAGGAACATGTAGAGTGTCAACAACGCCGAATGGTCACGTTTTGTATCAGACATTTCCAAATGAAGTGGCTTGTAAATTTAAAATTATAGTAGGTGCATGCAAGGTTTAAATACCGGGGTCCTGAGGTTCTGTTGCCAGACTGTGGACCAGCCTGACTGCTGTCATCATGCTGTACCTGATCCTACTCATCACTGCTGCCTGTAGCGCTGTCTGTGTAGCAGCACAACCTGGGGATAGCACCACACAGCAGCTGTCCTGGAGCACATTGGACCTGTGTCACATCCGAGAAGGATGTAAGGGAATCGGTGAGTATAGAATTCTTACTCCAGAAGATACTTTCTTATCAAAGGGGTGTGTACGAAACGTACGAGTTTTGAACCTTGGAAGGGGCTAAATTAAGGTGTCACAATAAACTATTACTATTGTGATATGTCTTGATTCGCTTAGCTCAGTACATGTAAGTCTCCAGTGGTATTGTGTATCAAAGCTATTGTTCAAGTGTGCAAGCATGCAAATAAGACTGAGCCAGTGGTTACTACGGAGGATGGAACCCAGACTACTCGTAGTTCTGTTGGGTTAAAGGAAATGTAGCAGTGACGATAGACACGATGTGTCAATCACTGCCTCTTTTCATTCAATTTCTTCTGTCGCACTGGAGGAAGAAATATCAAAAAGGTTAAACGTATGGTCTACTGGATTCTGCACTCTGCTTTCTACGTTTTGCCAAATTTCGTGGAGCCAGCGTCTCGGGTTCGAGCGTTCGCGTCCGAATCTGGGCACAACTGAAAAAGGGTCACATCGTCCTTTGGAGAGGGGCCTTGTATTGAGGTGTTAACCTCAAAGCGTCAAATCTCTGCACGTAAAAGAGACCGACACACATTTCAAAAAGAGTAGAGGTGACATGATGTGCTCAGCTGCTCAATATATGAGCCGTAGCGCATTTCACTACTTTAGAAAGCATCATGATTCACCTCAGTTGAGATGACTGCTTTGCCTTCTTTTATTATAATTTTTCAATCTTACGGGTCTAATCTTCAGTGGTTTAACGACTGATTTCCAAGCGAAACCTTCTCATTAGATCGTTTTCCATTTGCAGCCCTGACAAAGCCGAGTCCTGGTTTCACTCCTCAACTGAGGGACCTGTGCAAAACTGTAGGGAACGAGCTCAAGTCACTCGAATCAACTACCTGTGGTTAGTGCACTACTTTTTTTTTAGAATCTGAACTCCATTTCAGTGTCCTTGTTTTTTCCTTGAGTATTTCAAAAACTGTCGCCACTATTGCTCACGAATAACGAATAGTCTACTAGTAATAGTGGATGGCTATCTATCAATTTTTTGTATTACCAACATCATCATCATGATTATTTGATTTTTTCCCATTGTAAAGATTCACTGTGATGAAGATTTATACGCTATTAACGTACAAAATATAAACTAACAAAAAGCTTTCGATAAGTCTTCTGATCCGTCTCGTCTTGAGAAGGACCAGAAGACTGATGAGAGCTTTTTGGTATTAAAAACTTTACATTTTGTACGTAAATAGCGTATAAATCTTTATAAATGTTAATGACCTGCACAAATGAACTGTCAGTCAAATGCATTTTCGTATTTAAGTTTTACGCATTTTAGACAATAAGTCATCTTTTAGAAGCAATTGAAGAATTTATGTATAGATATATAATCAATAAGCATGGGTGACATACAACAGTTACAAGCAAATGATGTCAACCTTTCATATTTTAATAACTAACGCTACATGCTTCGTACAGCCCTTTCATAGAGTCATATCTATTGGCAATACGGCATACAGGTTTATAGCAAAAATTATTTGTGCTGATTTATTAAAAGTGACTGACAAGTTTGACTATTTTTCCACAACTGATTTGTCCCTTGATCGCTGTTCCCCTGCAGAGTCACTTCTGTCTCCGGAGGCAGAGAATCACGACTTCAAACCCGAGCCTGACCATGAGCACCAGCAGCTTCCTCCGTCCGTCCTGTCGTCACTGGTCCCCAGCGGTCGCACAAACTACTTTTCTGACTGTTCTGAGATCCACATAGCTTTGGCTATGTTAGAAGCTGTATCTAGTGGTGTACACGACATAATGCCTGCTGGTCTGACCAGCCCGATCTCTGTATACTGTGATCAGACCACAGATGGGGGAGGGTGGACGGTCATACAGAGGAGATTTGACGGGTCTATCGACTTTAACCGACCCTATAACGCATTTAAGTACGGGTTTGGGTCAGCCAATGGGGAGCATTGGTTGGGGTTGGAGAATATGTACCATTTGACCAGTCAGAATGCGTATGAGCTGTACATAGAGCTGGAGGATTGGGGGAGAGTGGTCAAGTACGCCAAGTACTCTTCATTCTCGGTGGGGAATAGTGGCTCCTACTATCGCCTTTCTGTTGGTGGGTACAGTGGGACAGCTGGGGACGGCTTCGTTTTATCAGACCCGTCATCTGCTGCCTACCTAACGGGTCAGGCCTTCAGTGCTAGGGATGCAGACAACGACGCATCTTCCTTGTCTTGCGCTGGAGGTCGCCACATGTACACAGGAGGGTGGTGGTACAACAGATGTGGTCAGTCTGCCCTCAACGGCCCGTACCTGCGGCCCTCTGACCGCACCTCTCACAGTGGCTACGGTATCTTCTGGTACACCTTTGGGGGCTCCTATGAGCACTATCTGAAAAAGTCCAAAATGATGGTCCGCCCTCGCAGTTTCGACCCATAAGTAGTCAGACACACTAATAAGCTAACAGGTCGAGGATTCACAAGTATGACTCAAGCCACCAACCAAAGCCCACTCGGTAACAAACAATAAAAAAAAACTGTGTGCGTGCAACAGGTCTGGTGTTCTTACATTGACATCAATGCATTCTTTTTCTAATCTGTGAAATTTCACAACACATAATAAATTTTCTTAGATATATTATGTAGGTAATGCCATGTTGATTTGAATATATTCATGACATCTTCTGGGATCCCAAAACTGATACGAAGTGTGTGAAAAGAAAAAAGCTTTGGCAAAAAAGTTGCCTTCATTGCGAAATCTAAGTCGTTAGGAAGGCTGGTCAATGAACAAATAAACGCACGGAGTATGTTAGAGGATAAAGCACTCCTTATTGTTAGCCAATATTGCAACGTGGCTTCACTATGACTTACGTGTTTTAGCCAAGCACACCATCTGTTCTTGAGAAGTGTATTGGGTTCTTTTATGTGCAGAGTGTTTGACGCTTGCGGCTAACACCCGAAGCTCCCTTATACACGAGGACGTCGACTTAAAGTCAATATCCAAAATGACGTTGTGCATTGTACAGTAGATATTGCACATACGCCTCTAAGCGACCTGAAGCGGTACCACAACCAATGCCCTGAAAGGATACAAGATCTTATACTCGTATGTTTGTATTGCCACAAGCAGTAAGCTTTTTGTGCAACATGGATTTGCTTTTCATCCATCGGAAATTAAAGAGCCGATGCCAAATGTGCCAATGCTACGTCACATATAACATTACCTATGTCGTTTCTTCAAATATGATAATTTTTTTTCCCAAACATTGGTTCAGTCAGTGGGTCAAACGGTTATGAGATAAATGATGACATCTGGATCTACACACGAATTGACGTTTTAAAACATACGACCATAGAATGTCCAACACAAAAGATACAAAAACAGGAAGTCCTACCGCAATACCAAAGTCACACACCAGGGGGCCCAAAATCGATCTTCAACTTCATCTTCCCATCACCTAAAGCACACCAAATACCATCACAATCCATCCAGAGGACCTTGAGTTAAGTTGTCCATGACACTTAAAAATTGACGTGAGACGTCCTATGAGCAATAGACTTATTTAGACCACTTCATGAAAAGAAGTAAACTTTTATTCAAGCTGATTCATTGGAAAGTTATTGTTTGTAGTCGTATCTATTCAGACTCTGACCCTGGAACTTGTCAATCTCTTTTTTACATCTACCGTAACAGCCAATTAACACGCCTTAGAAAGTCAGCGAGAAACTTAACCCAACCAACTTAAACTTTTATTCAAGCTGATTGAAAGATATTGTTTGTACGTATTCGTATCTATTCTAACTGTCACTCTGTGACATCTCTCTTTTATATCTATACCCTAACGGCCAAGTAAGACGCCTTAGATAGTCGGCAAGAAACTTAACCCAGGTTGCGTTAATGTGAAGTGATGGAGGGGAAATTTACGATCCTATCACTCTCTAAAGCAGCGATCACTGAGTCAGCAGATAATGTTACATGGAGATGGTCGCATCGTCTGTTTGATCTGCTCAACACAAGCCTGGTCCAGCGGCACGGATAACAGACAGTTGTTATTGATTTGATAATGAACTGTATTGATTGAAGTTCGCAGTGCCTCGGATAACTAACTTGTAGTTTGATCCGGGTAAATGTCAGGAAAGAAAACCCATTTCGGAGTCCTTATGGCGATTTTACTGTCTCCAAATGTTCGTTACGTCACATCAAATCCAAATCTCGCGTGAATTACGGCGCGGTTTGCCGTTAGGCTTGCTGTCCACTAGACGGCAATTTCTGAGCAACAGTACAGCGACCGAAATTGGATTTTTGTAACCTTTTGATTCTATAATTGAAATATTATGCACGAAATTATGATTTCTTTATTTATAAAATTTGTTGAGCGTTCTGTAAACGCTCTGGTCGGTGGGCGGCCGGCTGGCATTGATGGCTTTGTCGCGAGCCAAGTTGTCCGATTTTATCACCCATCTTTCCTCACGCCTTCCCGCCAAAAATCTAGTAATAGAACAACTGAATCCCTTTGATCCCGTCCGACCGTGACTGATCTCCAGTCGGCCACATCAAACGACTTTTAACGGACGGGCCGTAAAATCTGGAGCCGAGAGCCGAGCCATCTCGTTCCCAGAGTAATTGATTTCTCGTCAAGTTGAGCCCCCGACTATGGCCATTTCCTGGCCCGGATTTGGCCCGCTAAGCCGGCTGGATTCCGAGATAAAGATTTGCGACTGCCGGGAGAGCTGTACAACATGGGCTTTACTCGCAGCTTTATAGTCGTAATGTTCGCAGCTACTTCCCGAAACGGTCGTTGGGTTAGAAAGTGATATTCAATTTGCTTGACGAGTTCTCGTGCTCGGCTGTACTTGGCTCCGAGATCCCGTTACGCGTCAGTGGCTTTGAGTTTCCAGGGGAAAGGTTTAAAAACCGATGTGGCAGACTTACAGTATTTGCTTCCTTTCGTGTGCGTTAAGACCTGGTAAGCTAGTCTAATCCGGATACTGCCATGTCATCAAAGACCGTACTCTCACCACATCCTATACACAGATCCCATTTTCGACATACAGTGAAACCTGAAACAAACATCCTTTTACCTGAACAAAATGACTACATGGCCATTGAAATACAGCCGGTGAAAGCGTCCCGGTGACACTCTGATCCATTGTTAACGTTATATCGCGAACCTGACTCCCTGATCATTCAAGCTCATAGCGTAACACAGGGGGCTTTGTAGTCTATTTGATTCCCTTTGACAGAAGCACGAAGAATATGGTTTTTAGTGGCCACCTGTCGACTTCGACCACTTTGGCTAAGTCATTCGAATGGTAACTTCCGACAGATTTGACTGCATATGTAACATGTAACGTTAACATATGAAACTGGCAGTAACTCCAAATGACTGAAATGATCTGCGTGAAACTCCAACATCATTCAAGCTCATAGCCTAACACACAGGGGACTTTGTACTTCTATTTGGTTCCCCTTGACACCATCACCATAAGGATCCGGTCTACAGTGACCGCCTATCCGCCGTGACCATTTTCCCCATTACAGCGAATGGCCACTTCAGACAAGTCTGACTGAACAATGTAACAAACGAAACTATTGTTCGCAGATAATATCCTGGAGAAGGAGTGCTTCCAAAACTTCAGACAACTGATGTTCTGTCTGAACGTGCTCACCAACTCTCACAAACGGCTTTATCAAAAGTTTTTTCTCATCAATAAAATCGTCCTGGAGACACGATGGCCCATCGCACCAATACTGGCTTTATGGCGAACTTGACTCCGGTATCGCTCAAGTTCATCGTAAATACCCAGGACTTTGTGCTTGTCTTTGGTTTCAATCATTAGGTATCCGGTCTATAGTGACCATCTGTCCGATGTCCTCATATTTGAAGTCCCATGATAGTGAATGGTCACTTCAAACAGGTTTGGCTGTACCTGTAACATGTAACATTGGCACATACAGCCATCAAATAACCGATGTTCTGTCTGAAAGTGCCCGACAACGACTTTAACAAAACGTTTTCCCCATCGGGAAAACCGTCATAGTGACACTCTGGTCCATCGCACCACGCCTGCATTATGAAGGACTTGACTCCACCATCATTGAAAGTCATGGCGGGGTTTGTGTTTATTTTTGGTTTCCATCGACACAAGCATGAGGAATCCGGTCTATGGTGACCACCTGTCCATTGTGTCCTCTTCAAAGAGGTTTGACTGTAATATGTAAAATGTGATATGTAACACACGCAGCTATCATTTCCAGTAGATACTAGTATCCTAGGCCTTGATAGTGTACGAATGGTGCTGCAAGACTTCAGACAACTGATTTTCTGTTTAAAAATGCTCGCCAACGTTTTCCCAAGCGGCTTTAACAAAAGTTTTTCTCAGTGGTAGAATAGCCCGCACCAATACTGGCTTTATGGCGAACTTGACTCCAACATCATTCAAGTCCATTGCCCATCACACGGGGGATTTGTGGACTTCAGGACCCAGGTTGATCCTATAACACGCCGCAATTTGATCGCCCCAGCAGCTTTTACTAGCTTATGTCCGCTTAATGGAAAACGCATTAACGGAAGTTCGAGCGCAGGGAATGAACCGCCCGGGCTCTCAACCCCATCGGTAATTGTTTTCCAGAATAAATCTATAAAAGGGGGAAATCACTTCTGGGAGTTTTTGTTGTAAAAGTTTGTTTGTGGCGAAACGGGATGCGACCATGTCGCTCGTATATAGCTTGCATGATTCGGCGAAGAGGATTGTCAGAGAAACGGAGTTTATGTGTCCTTGAACTTACGTATCGTGATGAATTGTAGTGGATTTGGAGACGGGCACACACACAAGCACACACACACATACGGATACAGACACATAAAAATACGCACACACACACACACACACAAGCACACGTATACAGACACATACAAA
>NC_049985.1:3141678-3173345 GCF_000003815.2 Branchiostoma floridae | reverse complement strand
GTAAAAAAGCACTTCATTTTCTACATTCGAGTCTACTTTCCTCCAGGGACCCGAATTTTTCCAACTTATTGCGTCGTTTGCAACTTTTTGTGTACTTAATACACACATAAATGTTTTATTGGCCAATTTGACGCTGAAATAAAGTCGGAATAAAAGACATAAATTAAACAGTGCACGACTGGGAGCGATATATGAAGCCATAAAATGTTCGCGCAGTTAAAAACACACAGACAGCAATCTAACCATAGGCTATGCCAACGACAATAAACTAGCAATAAGAGATCAAATACCCAAATGTTGCTGAATAAGATAAGAGAGAGAGTTTTATTGCCGGAGTGAACATCATTCATTATGTATGTACAAGTCGTTTCAAGTCCGTCCTCGTAAATATATTTTCCAAAAGGATCTCTGCAGCAATGAAAGATTGAGAACATCAGCGTATCAAATGGCCAGGGATTAATCAACATGCCGATGGAAGGATATGAAAGCCATTGCTACTGTACGCTGGAGATAAAGTAACATGCTACGGCCGCGTGGCGCGTTGGTACACCCGATCCCTCGATCTCGGAAGTTAAGCAACGCGCGGTCCGGATAGTGCTTGGATGGGGGACCAACCAAGGACGTCCGGATTGATGTAGCCTCACGAAGCTTTCCACGAAATCGTCTTCCGGGAGGGACGTAAAACGGGGGTCCCGTGCTCGAGGAGGTGCCTCGACCACGTTAAACAGCCTCATTACTCATACTTTGGGTACCTACTGGCTGGCAAAATACACCAGATGATGACGATTATTATTATATAATCTTGTACATTTCACGCTCGGCTCTTCTGTTAGTTCTGTCTGACGCTGTGCTGCAATACCAGTAAATGTCGCTAATTCGTCGTAGCTCTGTGAATCTACTTTCTGGGAGGTATTCATTTCATGCATTGTCAATTTTGTTCGCTTGTAATAAGCAATATTTTATCACCCAATTAAAACAGTAGATTGCTGAAGGAGAAAAGACTACTTAACTCATCTCTGTTTCCATCAGGCTAGTGATTCAGAGTCCCAAATAAATAGTTAAACCCAGCAGTTTATAGTTTTGTATCTATGCTACTTATCTGTGTTTGTGAACAAGTTGCTTGCTCGCACTTTGCCGTCAATACGTTTTACATAGATACATAGATTGATATCTCTATATATGCTACTATAATCTATGTTCCATTTGATCTGACATCAAGTATGAAAGGACATCAACGCTTGCGTTGACAGTTACGTTCACCAAAGTTCATCAGGGGGAGGGGGGATTGGAACACCTGCTGTAAGGTCATGTGAAGGTCACTGGTTATCTTGTACCGTTCCATCACAGACGATCCTGTCCCTTTGTTACCAGTCAGGCGAATGACACTTGAACAAAATCATCCCCGTGGGAAAGGAAGATTCGTCTTCTGTTTGTCAAAACTATTGAATCAAACTCGCTGTTCTTTTTCTAAATGTGACATTGATTACGAAATCAACGCTTCTTCTCCCATCGTTAGCTTAATGTTGCAGATATCCAAGTTCAACGCTTGGAAAAGGGTCCCAAACGTGTGAGTAGGGGAGGGGGGCGAATAGAACACCTGCTGTAAGGTCACGTTAAGGTCATCGGTTATCTTATACGGAGAAAACTGCTCCTTGTTGCCAGTCAAGCGAGTGACACTTGAAGAACATTATCTGCGTGAGACAGAGAGGTGTTGTGTTGTTGAGGATTGGCCGTGTAACATAACCTGGTATCCAGTCTATCAGGGTTCTCTCCGGTGCAGCTGAAGCACTTTCGCACACGGAAGTTCTGTCGCAATACCGTAATGGGCCGCTAGGGGGCCCAAACTCTGATCGTTTCCAGGTCTTATCAAGACCTACCCAAATGCCGAATGTCAATACAATCTATCCAGGCATTATCGAGTTATGCTGGTGACAGCTGGTCTTTTACATACACACCCACATAACGTTACACCAAGGAGCTTTAAAAACTCCTTGGTTATACACACTCGTATAGTAGTAGGCATCCTTCCATCTTTGCAGATGATGGTAGCGCTCTGTATACACGCGCACATATGATAACGACAGCATCATTCCTTCCTTCCTTCCTTCAGTCATGCTACAACCGGCGAATGTATTATAAAAAGGCAGCCGGAGCCGAACCTGTGCCTGGAGAGCACACGATGGTATGGTTACCAGGCTCGGTGTTACACGACGCGTCCGCTGAATGACGGCGAGGCTTTGCGTGTCAATGGCCGGCTTAAGGTGCTGACGACCTCGCTCTTCAGTGCCGATAAGTTATTTCCGGGCCCTTGGGGGCACTCACGTCGCGCTCGTGTGGCAAGTGTCGTGGGAGGTATTCTCCAAGCAGATGTAAGGATCTGGTGCAGTGTTTTGAGCCCGTTTTTTGCAATATTTTGTCCTCTACGAATCGTTAAGGCTTAGGTCACATTTCTTATCGGGGGCCCGGCCGGGATGTTAAAGAAACGAAAAATCTTAATGGTACCTAGAAATATACACAAATTATGCCCGTGAATCGTATGTCGACAATTTGTGTATTTTAATGAATTCATAGAATACTTTTGCATCACGAAAACTGTAACGGCCGGACCCCGATTTGGAAGTGTGACCTAAGCCTAAAGGGGTGCACTGCTGGAAAGGAGTGTTACATGTTGCGAAAGCAACCGTAAAACGCTAAGAATGAGCCGGCTTCTTACATCTGGCTGGACATTAGTGGCCAGATTGTGTTGCCATCAGTGTGAGTCCGTTCCTGAGAAATATTCGCGCGACTTGCACGGAAAACCTTTTCAGCTGGGACTGAGTGTATAACGTTATCGTGACCTTGTGAAATTTGTCATCTCCTCAAAAGGTTGTCGTTGCCGTCATTCTCTGTCTGTGCGTTGTGTGTCTGCTTTGTGGATAGAATAACTCGAGAAGTTATGGATAAATCTTTATTAGTCTGTGACTAGAGGGTAACCTCTGGCGACAGACTTTTAGTACTGGCTTACGTTATTTGCCATTCCTGTTGTTTGTGTGGTCACCGTCAGTGAGAGGGCGTCCTTGCCAGGCTGGGTTGACAGGGCCCAGCAGTGAGAGTACGGCTTTGTTCCCTTCTCTGTTTCCCATGACTATGGTTTGCTTTGCCTTATACTCGACCTACATCAAAACAGAGGTCCTGTTTTTCTTTCACTGTTAGGTTTGCCAAGTTGTTGTTCTTAAAGTGCTAAGCTTATATTTCAGTATATCTATTTATATATGTTACCACCGTGAAAATGGAAGTGATGTCACCGTGAAAAAGGGAGGTATCGTTTTGGGAAGGTCTGTTGGTGTATGTTTACAGATATTTTGTCAAGACCCTATGGACTGATTGTAATAATCTTGGAAGACAAAGGTTGTCCTGACGTTCTCAAACTTTGGTTTGTTAAATACGCAAACGACTTGTCAAAAGTATAGTAGGCAACCACACCAACATAGGTTTTTCACAGTTTGGAGTTAATCACAGTGTACAGTCCAAACGGAAAGAATAGCTGACATAAAAGGATAGAAGGTAAGTCATAAACAAGAAAAAGTCTGAACATCAAACTTTTTATCTGGATAAGTATTGATGGTTGTAAGAAATAAACAATTAATAAAAAGCTCAGATGTGAACAAGAAAGGGTCTTAACATCCAATATCTAATTTGGCTTAAGTTCTATGGATGCTAGGAAACCAACAAATGGTTAAGAAACAAGGCCAGCTGTAAACAGAAAAGTCTGACCATTCAATACTTCATATCTATTACTGGCTGGGGTTCAATAATTCTAAGAAACAAAATAGTTGACATAAAATCGTCAGTTTTAAACAAGAAAATGACTGACCAGCTAACTTGTAATACTCATCAAGGGCTACTAATAAAAGTCAGATGTGAACTAGAAAAGGCCGGACCATCTAAACTTGTAAGTTCTAATGGTTCTGACAAACAAACAAAAATGTTAATACAAAATACAACAAACATCAAAAAGTCTAAGTCTAACTTGCAATATTCACCAATAAGTTCTCATGGTTCACAGAAACAAAAACTGGCAAAACAAACTTGGTTTCAACATACAAGGTCAGTCAGCAAATGATAACTCTAAGAATGATTCTAAGAAATTAAAGTTAACAAAAAATATAGCCTCATGTATAAACAAGAACAAGTCTGACTTGTAATTTGGCTAAGTTCTATAACTCTAAGAAACAAACAAAATAGTTAATAAAGAAGGTCTGGTGTAAAGAAGAAAATGTCCGACCCATTTATATACATCACTGGTTAATGATTCTAGGAAAAGAAAAAAGTTCATAAAAACGTTTGAACAATAAAATGTCTGCATACTCTAGTATCTAACTTTGTAACATACCAAGTATGGGTTCTTATATGCCATGACAACTGCGACTTCCGATCTGTCCTGTTCCCGCACTCCCCACACATGTAGGGCTTTGTTCCACGCTTCATACATCATGTTCTATAATTCTTGAGTTCATATCGATATCATTACACATGACGCTTTCTCCTGCCAGCCACTTAATGGTTGCCTTAAGTATGGATGCCTTTTATATTACATTTGTATTAAGTAACATTACCAAATGTACAATGTACTGTTTTTTCTTGCAAGAAGTCAAGATAAAGTAGCCTTCCTCTACTCCATACAGTGCACACTTCTCACTATCTTGAGAGTGTGAATTCCCCTTATGTTTAACAATTACATGTGTAGGTTGTCTTGTACCAACGCTTGTCGCGCATGAAGGGTCTCTCAATTGTTTTTAGCAAGATGATAACGGTCCGACTTGGATTTCCATGTTGCAGAATAGTCACACTTGTAGGTTTTTTCACCACGTGTTCACTACATGTAGATGTTGCTTCAGATTCGATTGCTTTTGCATGTTGCAGAATAGTCACACTGGTCACACTTGATCACATCTTTTCTCTTATCTCCAAGGAAATTTACCTGTGGCATAAGATAGTATCAAAGCTGGCCAAGGAGAGCAGCTGGCCATTTGAAGGGAGTCAGCTAGCCACTCCATTTGGTTGGCCATACTCCTTGGCCAGCTTTGATACTGTCCTATGCCACTGACAAATCTGCTTGGAGATTAAGGTTTCTCACTGGTGTGTTTGGCTAGATGTTGCTTCAGATTGCTTTTCTGTGCAGCAGAATAGTCACACTGGTCACACTTGAAGGGTTTTTCCCCAGTATGAATTCGTACATGTCGAGATAGGTTCAACTTTAGCGCTGTCTTGTACCCACACTCATCACAAACGAAGAGGTTCATACCGGTGTGTTTTGCTACATGTTGGTCCAAACTGGATTTCTGCGCTGCAGAATAGTCACACTGGTTGCACTTGTAGGGTTTCTCCCCAGTATGAGTTTTCATGTGTTGGGTTAGGTTAGACCTTTGAGCTGTCTTGTATTCACACTTGTCACATACGAAAGGTTTCTCACTTGTGTGTTTAGCGAGATGATGAACGTCCAAACTGGATTTTTGTGCTGCAGAATAGTCACACTGGTCACACTTGTAGGGTTTGTCACCTGTATGGGTTCTCATGTGTCTAGCCAGGGTAGATATTAGAGCTGCTCTATATCCACACTCATCACAAATGTAGGATTTCTCACTTGTGTGTTTAGCAAGATGGTGATGGTCCAAACTGGCTTTCCATGCTGCAGAATAGTCACACTGGTCGCACTTGTAGGGTTTTTCGCCTGTATGAATTCGTACATGGCTGGATAAGTTCGACTTTTGCGCTGTCTTGTACCCACACTCATCACAAATGTAGAGGTTCTCACCAGTGTGTTTTGCTAGATGTTGGTCTAAATGGCTTTTCTGTGCTGCAGAATAGTCACACTGGTCACATTTGTACGTTTTTTTGCCAGTATGAATTCTCATGTGTCTAGTCAAGGTAGACTTTCGAGCTGCCCTGTATCCACACTCCTCACAAATGTAAGATTTCTTTCCAGTGTGAATTTGTACATGTTGGGATAGGTACGATTTTAGCGCTGTCTTGTACCCACACTCATCACAAACGTAGGATTTCTCACTTGTGTGTTTGGCAAGATGGTGATAATCCAATTGGGCTTTTCTTGCTGCAGAGTAGTCACACTGGTCACAGTTGTAGGGTTTCTCCCCTGTATGGGTTCTCATGTGTCTAGCCAGGGTAGACCTGCAAGCTGTCCTGTACCCACACTCATCACAAACGTAGGGTTTCTCACTTGTGTGTTTAGCAAGATGGTGATAGTTCAAACTGGCTTTCCATGCTGCAGAATAGTCACACTGGTCGCACTTGTAGGGTTTTTTGCCAGTATGAAGTCGGACATGGCTGGATAAGTTCGACTTTTCGGCTGTCTTGTACCCACACTCATCACATATGTAGAGGTTCTCACCAGTGTGTTTTGCTAGATGTTTGTCCAAACTGGATTTCTGTGCTGCAGAATAGTCACACTGGTCACACTTGAAGGGTTTCTCTCCGGTATGTTTTGCACGATGCCTGTCCAAATGATATTTCCGTGCTGCAGAATAGTCACACTGGTCGCACTTGTAGGGTTTTTTGCCTGTATGAATTCGTACATGTCGGGATAGGTTCGACTTTACCGCTGTCTTGTACCCACACTCATCACAAACGTAGGATTTCTCACTTGTGTGCTTAGCAAGATGGTGAAGGTCCAACTGGGCTTTCCTTGCTGCAGAATAGTCACACTGGTCACACATGTAGGGTCTTTCCCCTGTATGGGTTCTCATGTGTCTGGATAAGTCACACTTGTGAGCTGTCCTGTACCCACACTCCCCACACATGTAGGGCTTTGCTCCACGCTGTCTGGAGCTGGGATCTTCCATCTGTAAGGAAAAAAGACTTCTTTACTTTTGTTTGATATAATGAAATATTTAAAGCAAAAATAATTTCTCCTCGTGACATGCAAACAATGAAACTGAGCTACACATGTAGTCAAACAGTACTATGAGTAGCTGATTTTCAAAAACTGAAATGTTGATATCACTGATAGTGGGCAGCTCTATTCTTTTGCTATTTTCCACCGAACGGTTTCAACTGTGAATGTACAACATGTGGAACAATGTCGAGGGATTAGGATGACTCAATCATTTACCAACTCAGATCAGTCAACTTCGCCCAACACCCCGATTACAGGACTTCCATTTATCGTCCTATCCAAGGGAGGGCCTTTACCTAAGTTATGTATTCATTTCCACCCGAGACAAGTAAGGAAAGACTTAGGGTTAGGGTTGGGGCTAGGGCCAGGCCTAGGGCTAGGTTAGGACGTGGGGCCAACATGACCAGAGTGACCCAAGTGACTGGTGGCTTGCCTACACATCCGTCGACATTGATAGGAGAATCCATCACAAAATTCTCCATCTGATATATGTGAATATACAGTAACTTTATATAGATTGTTCTGGTCAAATTACTTGCCATTCTCTGAGAAAGCAACTTAGAACCCCCAAAAAATAGTCAAAAATATCATCATAATTTTATTAACTATAACTCTATTGTGACAATGAAGTTGATTCAGCCTTTATACATGCACACTCAAAGTCAAAACCATACCTTTGTCCAATTCAAAGTCACAAACAGCTGTGCATAACTCTCCCAATTCGGCTTGTTCAGACCTGCACCTTCTGTAAGACTGTAACAAATGAAGCAATAATGTGCTCAATGAACCTAAGCCATGTCACAGATCAACAAAACTTAGTAATAGTAGATAACGTTCCATTGGTGCGTTGCTATATAAAGTGTAACGTTTTACGGATGTCGGTTTCAAGGCATCGCTCCAGAGGCGTTGCCAAAAAAGCTAAATCATGGCGGCATTCATGCCCCACAGATACATGCAGAAAACTGCAAACTTTCTATCGTACAAACACAGATAATCATGACATTTCTGGAGCCAATATACATTTCACATGGTCTACACATATCAGGGGATATCTGTACGACATTACAAGTAGAGGAGCAGAACTGTGGTGGCAACAAAATACGGACAAACTTCGCGAAAATACGAGTTGTTTTTGTAAGATTCGAAAATAATGACCTCGCTCACATCACAAGCTACAACAGAGCTCTAACATCACACTTCACACATCCCTGTCCCATTTCAGTGACTAGATCTACCATATATCCCATATTGTCTGTTACAACACTTTGACAAACTTTTAGACACGTTAATTTATCAAATTTGTACCTCAAACCGGTGAACTTTCCCAGGGCGTCCCGCTAGTACCCGCTCGCAACTCGTTCCCAGGATATGGACCGTTATTCTCCAAGCAGAGGTTAGACTTCAGCTTGTTTTTGTCTTCTTTTTAGGCGATTTCTTGTTTAGTTCGTTTTTCTTTTTGTTTCTCTGTCTAATATTGTTAGGTCAATGTACAAAAAGAAAAACTGACAAAATTGAAAGGCCGAAATAACGCCTAAAAGACGAGCAAACAATCCAGATCCTACAACAACGTAACATCTGCTTGAAGATCCTTGGAATGTGTTCTCGTTCTCAGACTGTACCCACACTGTGGACTGTACCCGACAGCGGCAGTGCTTTAGGCCATGTTTATTTGATTATATGGATGACATCAACTTGGAACCCCAAAACTGATGTGAGCGTGCAAATAAAATAAGTTTAAAAAAAAAAGTTACTTTCAGTATGATATCAAAGTGGTCATTGCATATTCCTCGTCAGTTGGAAGAAGAAGTCAGGATAGTTGAAGAAATGGCTAAACAGGGTACTGTATACCGAAAAGTAGATTTTTCAATTTTGTTCTTTCACATCATCTTAGATTTTGGAATTTACTTTGGCATTCTGTGCCATCTGTATAAGTTTTCCGATGGTCTTTTGCAATCTCAGGCACATGTGCGCTCATTTTACAACTGCTTTGTATGATTTACAGTATGGTCAAATTTTTTTTTAATTTTTGGAAATGGACGAAAAGTAATGCGTGCATGGATGTCATTCATATAATCAAATCAACATGGCCTTACATAACAGTGTAAAAGTAATAAAAGTATAGTTAACAAAAAATCAGTTATACACAAGAAAACATCTGCACATCCAACATGCCATTTGGCTAAGTTTTAATGAGAGTAAGACACAAAAGTTGTAATAACAAAGGTCAGGTAAACAAGAGAAAGGTCTTAACATCCAACATATAATTTGGCTGAAGTTCTATTAATGCTAAGAAATCAATGAAATGGTTAATGTAAGGTGTAAACTAGAAAAGGTCTGACGATTGAACTTTTGAAATTTATCACTGGCTAGCGTCTAAGCATTCTAGGAAACAAAATGGTTTACAAAAAACAGGTTTACACAAGAAAAGCTCAGACAATCTAGGTTGTAATACCCTGGCTAACAAAAAGAGTCAGATGTGAACTAGAAAAAGCCTGACCATATAATAGAACTTGTAATTAGGCTAAGGTCTGATGGCTCTAAGAAACAAAACAAAAAAATGTTAATACAAAATACTGGGTTTAAACATGAAAAAGTCTGACCATCTAACTTGTAGGTTAGATGGTCATTCAACAATAAGTTCATCTTAAGAATGATTCTAAGAAACAACAGTTAACAAAAATATCATGTATAAACTAAAACAAGTCTGAACATCTGACTTGTAATTTGGCCATGTTATAGTGACTATATAATTCTAAGAAAGAAAGAAATGTTAATAAACAAGGTCAAATATACAGAAGGAAAAAGTCTGACCTTCTAACTTGTAACATTAATCCCTGGCTAAGTGTTAATGATTCTAGGAAACAAAAAAGTCTGTATTTCTAACTTGTAAAATATATTATGTTCTCATGATTCTTAGGTTCATATCTTATCATTGAACATGTCACCTGCCAGTCATGGCACCCTAAGAATAAAAAGTCCATTTGGTAATGTTTGATGTTATGTAGAATTTGTCTATGCATCATCTTAACTTAATGCACACAAATTCTGCATGATGTCAATCATTACCAAATGTACTTTTTTCCTTGAGAGAAATCTTCTGCACTATTAATAGTATTATTAAATACACCGGCTACTTCAGTTCACCAGTGTATTCACAACCAACATGACCATAAAACTGAGTAGCTGCAGGGATTACACTTGCAGGATATACTGTGGTGCATACGAGGGGCATTCAATAAGTAATAACTCTGACCAACTTCCAGTTGTCTGATCTAGATGAAATTTTGTATGTGTAATGATTCATATCTCTACAGTTTATGTTGAAAAAAAGAGCTCTGAACTAATTGTGGTTTCTGATTTACTGGTGTTTGAACTGAGTTCGGTGTGAAATGGACCAGGTGTGAAATGGAGCCAGTTGAGTGTCGCGCAGTGATCCGGTTTTTGTACTTGAAAGGACGCACACCAAAGGAGACTTTTGATGAAATAAAAGAAACTTATGGTGATGATGCCCCATCATATGACCTTGTAAAACGCTGGCATCCTGAATTCAAACATGGCCGCAAGTCTGTGGAAACAGCTCCCAGACCTGGTCGTTCCTCTTCTGCCATTGATGAGGCATCTGTTGGAGGACCAACCTGGGGTGTCCTACAAAAACGGTGTCCAGAGCTGCATCAAACGATGGGAGAAATGCATAACTCTGGGTGGTTCCTATGAAGAGAAAGACTAATAACTGTGCCAAGTTTCATTAATCTCCTTCTATGGGAAATGAGTCAGAGTTATTACTTATTGAACGCCCCTCGTATGTCTATAATTTCAAGTTTTTCTGTAGCAGTTGTCATATGTGGTAGAACAGATCTTATCTGTCTTCCATGTTTCTGAGAAGTGCTTGATGATGGTGTTTTTTGTGCTGCAGAATATTCCCACTGGTCCAACTTGTTGTAGGGCTTTTCCATGTATGAGACCTCATGTTCCTCCTTCAGCTATCAGCTGAACTTTAGAGCTGTCCTGTATAGAGTATACCCCAAGTATCTAGGTTTTTTGTTAAGTATGCTTTGCTTTATATCGTTGTCCAAACTGGATTTCAATACAAGGCTGCAGGATAGTCACGCTGGCCACAGTTATAGGCTTTTTCCCCTAGATAAACTTACAGTTTTACACATGTTGGTTCAACATTTCCGCTGTCTTGTATATCCTCACTTGTCACATATGAATGTGTTTAGCACGATGATGACAGTCTAACCTGGATTTCCTTGTTGCAGAATAGTCTGGTCGCACTTGTAGGGTTTTTTCCCCGAGTATGAATTCGAATGTGCCAGGATAGACAAAACTTTAGAGCTGTCCTGTACCCACATGGTAGGATTTCTCACTTGTGTGCTTAGCAAGACGGTGCCGGTCCAAATGGGATTTCTGTGCTGCAGAATACTCACACTGGTCGCACTTGTAGGGCTTTTCCCCAGTATGAATTTGTACATGTTGGGATAGGCAAGACTTTATAGCTGTCCTGTACCCACACTCATCACAAACGTAGGATTTCTCACCTGTGTGCTTTGCTAGATGTTGGTCCAAATGGGCTTTCCGTGCTGCAGAATAGTCACACTGGTCACACTTGTAGGGTTTCTCCCCTGTATGAATTCGTACATGTCGGGATAGGTTCGACTTTAGTCCTGTCTTGTACCCACACTCATCACAAACGTAAAGGTTTTCACCTGTGTGTTTAGCGAGATGTTGGTCTAAACTGCATTTCTGTGCTGCAGAAAAGTCACACTGGTCACACTTGTAGGGTTTTTCCCCTGTATGAATTCGTATATGTTGGGATAGGTTCGACTTAAGTGATGTCTTGTATTCACACTCATCACAAACGTAGAGGTTTTCACCAGTGTGCTTAGCGAGATGGTGAAGGTCCAAACTGCATTTCCGTGCTGCAGAGTAGTCACACTGGTCACACTTGTAGGGTTTTTCCCCTGTATGAATTCGAACATGTCGGGATAGGTTTGACTTTACCACTGTCTTGTACCCACACTCATCACAAACGTAGAGTTTTTCACCTGTGTGTTTTGCTAGATGTTCCTGCAAACTGACTTTCTGTGCTGCAGAATAGTCACACTGGTCACACTTGTAGGGTTTTTCCCCAGTATGAATTCGTACATGTTGGGATAGGTTCGACTTTACCACTGTCTTGTACCCACACTCATCACAAATGTAGGATTTCTCATTTGTGTGCTTAGCGAGATGGTGAAGGTCCAAACTGGCTTTCTGTGCTGCAGAATAGTCACACTGGTCGCACTTGTAGGGTTTCTCCCCTGTATGGGTTCTCATGATGTGTCTAGCCAGGGTAGACCTGCAAGCTGTCCTGTACCCACACTCATCACAAACGTAGGGTTTCTCACTTGTGTGTTTAGCAAGATGGTGATAGTTCAAACTGGCTTTCCATGCTGCAGAATAGTCACACTGGTCGCACTTGTAGGGTTTTTTGCCAGTATGAAGTCGGACATGGCTGGACAAGTTCGACTTTTCGGCTGTCTTGTACCCACACTCATCACATATGTAGAGGTTCTCACCAGTGTGTTTTGCTAGATGTTTGTCCAAACTGGATTTCTGTGCTGCAGAATAGTCACACTGGTCACACTTGAAGGGTTTCTCTCCGGTATGTTTTGCTCGATGCCTGTCCAAATGATATTTCCGTGCTGCAGAATAGTCACACTGGTCGCACTTGTAGGGTTTTTTGCCTGTATGAATTCGTACATGTCGGGATAGGTTCGACTTTACCGCTGTCTTGTACCCACACTCATCACAAATGTAGGATTTCTGACTTGTGTGTTTAGCAAGATAGTGATGGTCCAAATGGGCCTTCTGTGCTGCAGCATAGTCACACTGGTCACACTTGTAGGGTCTTTCCCCTGTATGGGTTCTCATGTGTCTGGATAATTCACACTTGTGACCTGTCCTGTGCCCACACTCCCCACACATGTAGGGCTTTGTTCCACGCTGTCTGAAGCTGGGATCTTCCATCTGTTAGGGAAGAAAGATATGCAAATTTTGGTGTAAATCATTATTGAACAACAAATTATGCCATTTTGCTTGAAATCATGAAGTAAAACACAGTTAACTTCTACCCATGACATGCAAACAATGAATTGATTGTTGAATGTGAGCTACACATGTAGTCAAACAGCAGCCTCAGATGCAATTACCTTACCAAAAATGCAAAAGCATGCCCCTCACCCCAACAAAGACACACAGAAAACTTTCTATCATACAAACACAGTATTTCTGGAGCCAATATGCATTTCCGATGACGCATATATATATCAGAGGATATCTGGAAGGCGTTATACGTAGAGGATCAGAACTGCAGTTGCAACAAACTACAAATGAAAATATAAGTTGTCGAAAGTCAAAGTTGTTCTTATGACATTCTGCTTGCCATAGCAGACAAAGTTCCAGGCTAAAACTTCTCCATCTGTGATATGGCATAGTACTAGTACTAGTACTAGCATCGCTGGAACTTTGTCTGCTATGGCTAAAACTTCTCCATCTGTGATATGGCATAGGTTATTGACCACATTAGAGATAGAATGTGGCATGCGACTTGTGGGAGGTGAAATTATCAGAATGTCATAAGAACAACTTTGACTTTCGACAACTTATATTTTCATTTGTAGTTTGTTGCAACTGCAGTTCTGATCCTCTACGTATAACGCCTTCCAGATATCGGATGTCATTTCGAGGCATCGCTCCAGAGGCGTTGCCAAAACAGCTAAAGAATGCCCCATAAACACATGCAGAAAACAGCTAACTTTTTATTGTACAAACACAGATAATCATGACATTTCTAGAGCCAGTACTCATTTCCAGATGATCTACACATATCAGGGAATATCTGGGCAACGTTATAAGTAGAGGATTAGGACTGTGGAGCAGCAAAATACAGATGAACTTCGCGAAAATACGAGTTGTTTTTGTAAGATTCGGATAATTTTGACCTCGCCCACACCACTACTACCACATCACAAGCCACAGCCGAGCTCTAACATCACACTCTCACACATCCCTGTCCCATTTCAGTGACTATAACTACCAATGAACCTATCTATTGCTTTTAATATCACTTGGGGGAACATTTAGACATAAATTGTAAGATTTCTACCTCAAATCGGTGGTGAACTCTCCCCGCGCGTCCCGCTATCCGATCGCGACTCGATCCTAGGACTCGTTCCCAGAATATAAACCGTTACTCTCCAAGCAGAGGTTAGACGACGGCTTCTTCTGATCTTCTTTTTACAAGTTTTTATGTTTCGTCCGTTTTTCTTGGGGCGTGTTTGTCTAACATCGTTATACCAATATGCACTCGGAGAAACTGACAAAATCGAAAGGCTGACAAAATGCCTAACTGACAAACAAAACAAGTCGGATCTTACAATGTAACGTTAACATCTGCTTGGAAATCCTTGGGGAGTAAAGAAATGCGTTCTCGTTCTCAGAGTCTGCAGGGGTGTGTTCTGTTTTGGAGAGCTGGTTTGTGAATTTGTGTTGGTAAATAAATGATTTTATATGTGTGTGATTACAGGTTTTGCATTGCAGTTTTCCAATAGGTTTTAGATGTCTTAGAAATGTCAGAACGAACGAGGCAAATCAAAAGAAGATCACAATCTTCCTGTATCCAACCACTTTGGAACTTTGGAGACTAGCCAAAATCGTGTGTAGGAGTAGGGCATGTGTTGTCAATAAAGTACAGGGGTCCGCCTGTCCCTACTCTCCAAGCAGAGGTTCGGCTACGGTTGTTTTGACGTTTTTTAGGCGTGTTTATCGGACTTTCTATTTTGTGCTGTTTTCTTTATGTCTTACTGCCTAAACGTCCTGAGGAAGTAACGGTGATATGCGTTCTGAAGTGCTTACAAAAAGACTCTCTTGTTTTACATAAACGAGATACTCAATTCCTGCCATCATAGAGTCTAATGTACACTACTTCGAATCTTTAAGCAGATCCTACGATGGCATAAGATAGATGATGATAAGATAGTACTAAACTGGCCAAGGAGTGAAGTCAGCCAAGATGCATACATTTGCCCCGGTAGCGAAACACACTCCTAAGCCGGCTTCACTCCTGTGCCGGCTTTTGATACTATCTTATGCTACCGTAGGATCTGCTTGGAGATTACACTACTTCCCTTCAAGTGGGGTTTATCCCTTAATACTTTAATTAAGAAGATTAACGTGTCTTTGCAAACACTTGGAGTTTGATTTGTTGACACTGGGGTCAGGAAAGCATGCATGGGTCTTTGTACCCTGACAGGAGTTGAGGAAGGGACCACTTCAGGTGAAGTGAGCGCAACCAAAAACACGTCATGGGAAGTTCGCACGTGGCGTGCTGTTTACTGTGGTGTCCGTAACCCTACCTTCCGCTAGCCTCTACCAGGCTCCGTGGATCGGTAGAATCACGTACTCTTCTGGCCGGCTAACTCCCCTTGCGTACTATAGATTCTATTTGTCCAATTTCAACAATTAGACCACCGATCCACGAAGCCTGGTAGAGTCTAACCTTCCGCCGCAACGTCATAGGTGTAACAAGTGTGCCCTTACCTGTATAGCGACCGGTCAGCCACCTCATGGCCACTGAAGAAGCAAGGGGGTTAAAATAGCCTCCTTGGAAGAAGTTAATCCTCCCAATAAGAAGGACTTGCTATATAACACATCTGATCTATGCAATAAGTAGAGAGGCATATGCGATTAGAGACTAGAAAGGCATATGCGCCAAGGAATTCTTGCTACAATGTACATGTATAACACGAGCGGTGTAGTCTCCTTCTCAGACTTCGCGCGGGGTTTTCTAATGCCGGGATGGAAGTTTGCCGCGTAGAAAGGAGTTTGCCATGGGAGGGAGTTTCGCCCCGCCTTCCCCATTTCATGTTTTATAATAAGTATAATATGTATTCCTTTGATCTTCAAATAAGTTTTTTAAAACTCCAGAATCCATGTTGTTACAAGTGGTTAATACATTTGTATGGGCGGATATGACATATCCTTTCTTACAAACGAAATTGAAATTATTCCATTTCAGTCGAATTCTCATAGAAAATACACACTGCAACAGATGTTTAATATGTAGTAAAAAAAAACGCCTTTTCTATATGAAGCGGCTCAGTTATTGCTTAATTCTCGACAAACGGGCGTTTCGGCGTCTTTGGGGGTCCCTTCTTTGTGGTGAACGTCTTACATCGTGTCTACTGACGTCTGATATTTTCCCGCGTCATTAAAAGTCTGACGTCAAATGTCGATAATGAAAACGCCGGCAGTCTTTTGTTTCTGCATCTCTCTTTGAATCCCAGATATCAGAACAGGTGTTTAATACATATCCCCCTGCGTGCAGCAAGGACAACAGGTGTCGTATGAAAGGATTACAGGCGGTGTAGGCCGATAGGTCTAGTCTCTACTCTTCCAAGCAGATCCTAAGGTGCCATAAGACAGTATCAAAGCTGGACAAGGAGTATATCCGACCAAAGGGGGTCAAACTGACATCCACGTAACACTCCTAGGCTTCACTCCTCTGCCAGCTTTTGATACTATCTTATGCTACCGTAGGATCTGCTCGGAGATTATAGTCTAGTTTTGCTACCAGAAGAGTTGGTCTGGAGGGCAACATGAATGTAAGCGTGGACTGACTACCCTGGCCAATTTCCTTCAGAAAGTAAGTTAGAAACCCGTACCCCCGTAGGAAGGCCTGGTGGAGGCTAGTGTTTCATATAAATCCCCCGTGTGTGCTACACGGATAACAGGTGTCAGATGAAGGGAATTACAGACCGATAGGTCCCAGCTGGTCGTACGGGCGGTAGTGTGGCAGCCTCGTGATCGATCGGTCAGTGTACGCAAATATTACACTTTTGATATTGTCTTCAATTCCTATAGATTTATGTATACGCTTTCGTACCTCCAAGACATAGCAACTTTGGATTATCAGTGGATAATAGCATATTTGATTGTGCGCTTCCTTGAAAGAAACCGAAAGTTCTTTGGAGCAATACACCTCCATATCATCCAGCGAAATATCATACTTTTGATGTTATCTTCAAGTTCTTTTTCAAGTATGACATATTCGGGTTAATTTGTTGAGTGAGATCATTGAGATACTAGTAATTCTAAAATAAAGGACAATTGAGATCTTGACTATAGCGCTCACATCGTTGAAAGATCCGTCATTTTTTTTCAACGGCCCTGTTGAAGTACATCAATCCTTGTCATAATTTGCAACATCATCAAACAACTTTGTTTTATTGCTCGTAAATGTCCGTTGACTCATCACCGAGAATGAGTCGCCTCTTAGTCACTTCACTTGATTTATGGTTGTATTAAGCTGTACTTAACTAAACTATGGTTGTTAAAGTGGGCGATATATGTGACTGTAGTCCGAGGGCGTTTCTTTCAAGTTTCCGGAGGTGGGACACAATGGGATAGATATATCAATATACGGTACGAAAGTTGACAAATTTCTATAGATATACAAATAAATGTTCAGTTCATTTTCAATTCATAGCGGAAAAATGTTACATTTTAGACATGTAATGCAGGAAGTACAATGCGCTATATTAGGGGGGGACACTATTTTGCAAAAATGCAGTTTTTGATGAAATACGCCCCTAGAAATATGGAGACGGTCCATCTGAATATGAAAATGCAAAAATTTTGTAAATCTTTGATTGCTAACCCCCCTGTACATGCCCCCTGAAGTTTTTAAGTTGACAATGTACTAAACTAGTATAACGCCATACTACCAAACACGCTTAATGCCTTAGAAATTGTACTTTGGCATCCTTGGCAGAATATTTGACTTCAGGAGAGATCATTGTGGATATCTGAACCTCCAAATGCATTTCCCATGCAAATATGGACTATTCCAAATCACCCCCATGGCAAAAATGGACTGATCCAAACTCAAAATTGGACGAAACGGGCTACAGGTATATTATAGTATAGTCTGTAGTCATTTCTACCAATTTTTACACTCAATCTTACAGAGGCAGTTAGCTTTGTAGGATTTTGAAACGCCAGTGGTACTCAAATACTCTGCAAAGCAGATTTCTTTGTATCAAAACGGACCTAACTACTAGTAAAACAGCCAAAGGCGAACATTGAGCCAATGCAATGTGGTACAGTTCAGAGATGTTGAAAGAGACAGAAGGAAGTATGGACGTGCCAGTCCATAACAATCCATGACATAAGGGTACTGAAAAAGAGAAGAGAACCTGGATCGGTTTGACAGTACAGTAGAGAAGTCAGGACAGGAGGCAGGATACCAGAGATTCTGATAGCTTGGAAGAGAAATGAAGAGGAGCTTAAGTAGCAAGGACTCAATGAGAGAGAGATTGCAAACATTGCTGTTGATTGGAAGAGAGACAAATACAAACCCTGAGAGACAAGTACAAACCCTGAAAACCCAAGATGGATCTTTCACATCAGCAGCAGAAGTTGATATGTAAGTTTAAAGCTGGCCCAACTCAAGAACACAGCCATGTCACTACCCATAACCACAAAAACTCCATCTGCGGTCAACCTTAAATTGTACTTGAACAATGTTACACGCCATTGACACCATCAATGAGTGTAAATTTGACTATGGTTCTTTTGATTCTGTTGTAAATAGATGTACCAATAAAACATTGTTGAAATTCAGTATCGCAAGCATCTTGATTACAATGAGAGATACATTTGTATCAGGGCTCGAAATACTACCTGCTTAATATGCAGGTTAGTGCAGGTAAAATTGGAGCTGTGCAGGTATTTTCGATGTCTACCTGCACCTAACCTGCACTGGTCCCAAATACTAGGTTTTATACATAAACGTCATTATGATGTAGGTGTACTGGGATTGTTATTAGCTGCATTGAATGTTACCACTACCACCTATATTAAGTAATATTCTGTAGAAAAGAAAAAATAGCAATGGTTCCTGAACAATTTTAGTATGAACTATAATTCCAAAATTCAGAGTGGTACAGGTAAAATTTGTCTGGTGCAGGCTATTTTCAATGTTACCTGCACCAGTGTAGGTATGCAGAAAAAGTATTTCGAGCCTTGCAATGGATATAGTATGTACATGTACAAGAGGGCCTAGTAGTAGAGAGAACAGTCAACTGTTGCTTTTCTGTCCATACTTGACGACACATATACAAAAACACTGGTTTTAAGCTTGGTAAAAAAACTGTGTTTTTGTAACCTTGAAACAATGTTTCTTTTTGAAGTTGCCCAATTCCTTGGCATCGAGTTTCTTAAAATTTTACCACTATTCTTGTGAAGCTAAAGACACTCTGTAGTTGATTTGGGTACTCTTTATTATTCTGAGCACTTGTCGAATTACTGCCCTATACCGTGACTTCCCTGTTTTTGGCCAAATAATGGAAATTCGCCCCGATACTTGCTGCCCTGTTGCCATGGCAACCAAGAATATTAAGCCAAAAGCTGATAGAAAGGTATCATGGAGTGTAATGTATCATTTGATGACACAAAATGTGCAAAAAGAACTGAAGTAATGCAGTCAGTGCTTGCAGACCTTAGCAACGTCACACAAGTACATGGCGAGGGGGGTATCCAAACTTCAGGGGGTATGTACAGGGGGGTTAGAGTTTTACAATTGCCTAATTTTTGTGATTTCTGTGTTTAGATAGATTATCTCCATATTTTAGGATGCGTATTTCAAAAAGTTTGTACTAATGTCCCCCCCTAGCTATATATAGCTTTACTTGAAAACAAAAAGAGATTGCATCGACCTGTGCAACGAACCTAAAGTGATGTGACCCAAACGCCCACTTTAACGTTACTATGACGACGGCATTTAATGGCCACTAATTAGTCTTCCTCCCTAATTAAGACCCATCATGGGATTAAGTCGGAGACTTGAAGAGGCGATGAACACACCTTTCTCACGTCGGTTTACAGGTGAGACAAGAAAGTTGTGCCGCAGACACAAGCCGCCAAATTACAGGTGTGCAGAACGGGATTCACTCATTACATATCGTAAATTGAATCTGTACCTTCTTTTTTAAGAAAATGCGCCACGGTTGAAGGAGGCTGTATGTAGTACAGAGAGGTAAACGTACTTTTGAAAATGGATAGGTAGTTGACGTGGTAGAAAAACGTTTGTACTTGAAAAAACAGGTATGCAATGGTGTGTCTAATTTTTCATCCTTGCTGTGCATACATGTAGGGATAATACTAGTAACACCGGTAGGGCATGTAGCACATGTATGGATATATAGCACTGCAGTTGCCTCCATAGCAGGCTCTCTGTGGCCTTTTTTTCGTCTTTTCGGCTCCTAATACACCAAGCGACCAAGTACAAAAAGAAATGGCCAGCAATAGTGTTTAACATGTATGAGCCAAAAAAGACGGGGAAAAGGCCCCAGAGAGCCTACTATGGAGGATAGCGCTGTAGTACAAATCTTGCACGCTACACTTCTGAATTGCACGCTGCTAACTGGAAGAGTGGAAATACATTTGGGAAGCGAAAACAGCTGTCAGAACGGGTTAGACAGACGCTTGTTCTCCCGATCGGTACAAATGTATTCCTACTCTCCCGCTGCCTCTCAACCACGGCAAATTGAGTCGTCAGTCCAGGACGTTTGCTGATTACCGCCTCCCTTCCGAGGCGCAGACAGCTGGGATGGTTCTGGGTTGCTGATAGCTCTTCCCTCCACGCAGAACAGAAATTAGGCAATCTAAGTAACGTTAGCATCGCTGAGTTTGACGCGCTGCGGTGTTTCGTAAGCGATGGAGACGCCAAACCTGAGCTCCATCGCAGTGAGTGTCTGTCTACCATGGGAGATGCCTTTCTTACTGAACAAAAGTACCTGTACAATCCTTCAGAAAGTAAGTTTGAAACTAAAGATCCCCATCACATGTTTGAGGACATCCACACTTTGAGCACGTTCAAAACACATTTGCACTCTGTGTTGTACGATGAGTCTGAATTCGTAAGAAATGTTCCATTCTATTCTGCATTCTATTATTCTATTTTATACTCTATTTTATAATCTATTCTATGATCTATTCTATATTCTATTTTGCATTCTATTTTACATTCTGTTCCACATGCTATTTTGCATTCTGTGGTACATTCTATTCTAACATTCTATTCTTTTGTGGTGGTAGTAACTGGTTTATTATTGATAAAAACATCGGCTTTGCAGTAAAAATTTAATTGCGCCGACTTATACACTCAGTAGAACTAGCGCAACGTTATCAATACTACATGAAACTGTTCACAAGATTACAATATGTACAAATAACATCTGCTCACAAACATTTTCTGTTCAATATTTCATCATCTGATGTAACGTTATATTGGCAGGTGGTCACGTCAAACGTTTTATCTCGAGTCATCTGGAGTAAAGATCCGTGTACCGTATGACAAATTGCAGACACTAGAAATAGAGTCAAACTCCCGACAGGCGTCACTTCTGACTCATCGCTGTTGTCGGCGCTCTGTGAAGTAGCAAACAAACGACAGAACAAAATTACATGTTTAGACAATAGAGGGATTAAATGGGATTAAGAAGTCATAAAGTCTGCTCATAATCGTCCCGCCCACCAGGTCGTTAATCCATACATGACACAACAAGCCCCGGGCACATATGTCACCAGCAAGTGTGACAAATGTTTGTTTGGGGTAATTACACCATGTCTCGACACAATTTCTCATACCCAGGGCAATACATGTGTACCTTCGTGCAAAAAAAAAAGAAATCGTAAAATGACGACTTCAGCGTATCAACAAACATAGCCATACAGGCGTACCAGCAAGTGTAACAAATGTTTGTTTGGGTGTAACTACTAGTATGTGTAATTATACCATGTCCCGACACAATTTCTGATACCCAGGGCAATACATGTGTACCTTCGTGCAAAAAAAAAAAAGAAATCGTAAAATGACGATAAGAACGTATCAACAAACATAGACATACAGGCGTCACTGTGTCTTCTATCTTGCAAAGCTTAGAATCTACGTGTAGATTGTGCTAGGTAATGTAACGAGCCACGAGTCTTACATGCGCACGCTTTGCTTTACATAAAGTAGTAACGTTTTTAACATAGTAACATACTAGTCAGTGTGCAATAAACTTTGACTTGAATTGACCATTGATGCGAAAACGTCGCCTGTTTGAAATCACTACGTTCGTCGCACGGTAGGTCTACGATAGTCTCCAAGCAGACGTGTCAGCTGGATGAAAAAGAGAAGAATTTGGCCAAATAGGGACAAAAAAGTTGTCATAGGATTTCAGTCAGTCTTTTGCAGTCTATTCGCTCCTGGGGCAATCAACTCCTACTAGGTTTTTATTCCTTATTTGACCAAAGTTTCCTTTTTCTAGTTGACCAAGCTGGAGTCTGGTAGAGACTAGTAAATGTATCGCACAGTATGTATCGCACGTGTGACGGAAAAGTCACTGTCGTCGATCCTTCCCGACGGTCGGTTGTGTCGTAGCCCCGCCGGGCAAATTATTTCCTAACAGGTGAAAACATCGGTAACAAAGAGTTCCCTTTAGACTCCCGAAGAACAGTCCGAGTTTTAACTTAAAATAACAACCACTGCGTCGGTTGATCCTTGTTCTGATAGCGACACTGGGCTCAAAATTCAATTTGGTGACGTAAACTTACAATTTACATGTAGATGTATAGGAATACATATGGCTCAAAATTCAATTTGGAGCACCTAAACTCTTACGATTTACATGCACAGGAATACATCTGGGTGCACAACATAGAATTAAGTAGAATGTCAGCAAAACCTAAACACGGACCTTACTGACTCTCTTCAGAGTTTGGCTCTTAAGGCTCTACAGTCAATTTGAAAATTTTAAACAGGTATTGAGTATGAATATGTATGTAAGGTTGTATCATTTTTCTAACACCAATAATGTGGTGCATATTAGTAACTTTGCATATCTAGACGCACAGATGCACCTACGCACAGTCAAAAAGCAGGTGCAAAATCTCACAGCCTTAGTATATTCAAGCAGAGACTGGTGATATGGACAACCTGATTGATTATACTATTTGATATTTGCTTTTATTATTTGATATTTAGATTGTATCTAATGTTTGTTGTATAAAGCTTCTCAAGTCATTCAGTGTATGTGTGTTTCTGCGTAGACCCCAACGCCAGCAATAGCCCACATCTATTGTATGTATTGTTTGGCAATCTTAAGAAATCAAATCAAGTGTATATGTACCAGGATTTCGAGCCCTGTAAAACAGTAATTAGGCATTCGTGCTGGGCGGGCAGAAAAGTCTGCGGTAATGTACAATGGGGAGGATTTCGGCCTTAGGGCAGGGGGGACCTAGAGATTACAGGAGGACCCAGGGATTAGCGGCTTAAGGCAGAGGATTAGGGACAACGTGAGTCAGGATCACCCCGACAGTAAATGAACCGGCAGGTTAGACAGTAATGCCGGGAAATGCCTCGTACGTGAATCATGGAGTCGTTGTTGTGTTGTTGAAGAATTGGAATAGTGAATGTATGGATGGAGAGATTTATTGTACATATATGTCCACTGGGTACGTAAGTATAAAAAATGTAAACTAACTTCAGGCTAGTACATCGTTATCGCGCCTGTATTTATTTCTGTTTGCGTATTAAAAAAAGAACAACTACAGAATTGTTGACAGATAACGATAAGCTATAAGGAATTCGACTTCTCTCTTCTTTTGTGATGGTGAATAAGTAATATGATGTGTTGGAATCAGAGGTGTCTAAACCCATTAGAGATATGAATTTGTCTACATTACTTAGGTCTATGAGGTACGAAAACATAGATTCTATCAGTCTATAAACTTCAACTCTCTCCTTGTTGTATAATCTACAGTCTCCTACAAAATTACAGCAAAGTCATGTATGAGTGATCTGGTCTCGCATTTGGAATAATGTACAGATACTGACCTACGTATGCGGATATAGGAGTTGGACATGTTAGCAGTACATGGAAGATATTAGTCTGCGTCCCAGATAGGAGGAGTGTGTTTTAGTTCCAACATTCTGGAACAGTTCCTCTCTCTTTTTATTGTAAGTAGGACAGGTCATAAAAAAGTGGAATTCAGCTTCGATGTTTCTATTGAAATGTCGCATAATGAAAATGAAAATGCATACAGTCTCATCATATAATGCGAAGGGCTTATATCATTTCTCCATTAATCATAAAGATAAAGCCATCATTTCTGAAATTCCCCGAGGATCAAAACCTTAATCACTTCATATGAGACCAAGACTTACCCAAAAACCGAAAATAATTTAAAAACTAGAAAGGCCGGTATTTGCTTAGGAGCAAATTCAGCTATTTTCACTCCGCTCTCCCCCTTTATGCAAACATGGACTGTTCCAAAATTGAATTTGAAAAAAATAAATCCCATGTGAGAATGACCTGGAACTACGTTGCTACTATACTATTTTTATTATGTATACGGTAATCCAATTTTTATTTCTTGATAACAACACGCACACAACATGCTAGTGTTTCACACATTAACAAAGAAGGCACCGTTTTACTTCAAGAAAAAAGGTTTTATTTCACAAACGGAAATTGTGTTGTATTTTTTCTACAGATGCGTTAACACGTTATGCGACCCTAAACGTTAGTATTACGTACCCACAGCAGACAATAGCGTGGTTATGATTAAAGTTTTCCCTATTATTTACACAAGGCAAGGGCAATTACTGCACTTATTCAAGGTTGTCACAAGCATAACTAATCTTCATACAAGCAGACCGGTGTGACAGCGATCTCGCCCCCCCCCCCCCGGGGCGAAATCACTAGCGATCTCGCCCTCCCCGGCTAGTGATCTCGCCCCCATACCTCGCCCCCCTTTAGCGATTTCGCCCCCCCCCCCAAAAAAACGGGTTTACATGACATTTTAGAAGTTGATTGGTATAAATCACAAAATGCAGTTTCAGAATGATATAAGTACACGAGTTTGATACATAACTCCATTCATAGTATCAATATTAACGTAATTACATGGTAATAAGATAGTTGAACTAATTGTTTCAGACAAGGAGGGTTGGGTCCCTTGTATTCCCATCATTGCATATACCTGAGTCTTGACATAAGATGCATTTCATTGTATTCACCTGTCCTCAAGCAACCTATATATCTCCAATATAAGGTCTCTACCATGAAGTGACCACCAAAGAACTATGTAATGTCTTTATTAATTATGCAAATATTAGGTATTAATTAGAATAACGCACATTTTGGTATATGCACCTGGCCAAGGGATATCTTCACCTCCAAAATGACTGTTTTTTTTCTAGTATTTAGGAACTGATGCATTTACTAGTGTTTCTTAAGACTAGTACTTTACCAGTGTTTGTGTAGCATTTAGCAACAGCTATATCAACTTGCGCGTAGATAGTGTTTATAATGAGAAACTATTATTCACGTGTGTTTTTGTTAGTGCTTTGGAAATGTTTCCAGCACAAGAAAGAAAACACTGACAAATTGAAAACATATACCTGACGTATTCCGTACCATAGACGGTGTTTATACGTTCGCAGTAGCACTGTTTTTATGCCACCTCAGCTGCAAAAAGTGTCTTTTTCACGTCAACGTCATGTTTGCACCGAACAATATAGTATCGACATTCGAGGTATGACATCTTACGGTACGGTAATAAGGTGCCATAAGGTACCAGGTAACACACCATACACGTTACTCCCCAGGTGCAGTATAGTACCAGGTAGCGCACCTGTAATATGTAGCAACCAGCTGCTCTTGGGGGGAGGGGGCGAAAACGCTAAAGGGGGGCGAAAACGCTAGTGATCTCGCCCCCCGGGGGGGCGAGATCGCAGGGGGCGGGGGGTTCGAGATCGCTGTCACACCGGTACCTCTCCAAACAAACTTCACTACACTTTTAACTCTTTACCAAGATATGCTTATTAGCCGTTTTTAGCAAAGTGCATTTTTTTAAAAATCCAATTGGATATCATGGCTGAACTGCAATGACATTATCAGTACAAATGCATATAAAGTTATGCACATTGTATTCAGACAAAAAGGATCACATTCCGTTTTTATACCTAGAGTTAATCAGGTAATACATTATATTGATGAACAAAGATTATTAGCCACTGTATGTTTGCACGAAGTCTGTTTCATATATCTAAATGTTTTGTATGCTTTTTGTCTAAAAGGACTCAGCAATTGCAGTAATTATACGTCTGTTATAACCTTAAAGTTCCATTTATTTTTCACATAAACTAACAGATCTCGAGAACCTTATTATGCGCGGCACTGCGCACGTGATCCACTAAGTAGTACGAAGTCTTTGCTGATTGGCTACCGAGACAATTCAATTAGCAGACCGCGAACCCGCCGCACCTGCCAGCTGCGTGTTCAAGGACCCTTTTGTCGGCTTTGTTTACCACAAATGGTGAAACGTAGGAACGCGTTGAGCGCCGCTGAGAATACTGTAGTTGCAAGTTAGGAATTTACGTGTTTGCAAGCAAAAGTCAGTGAGATTTCTGAAACAACAGCAGTTCCGTGATAAACGGAACCTTCTCAAAAATAATAATTCAACGCTAATACATATGTCATTATTTTTTTTATGTGATCATGTGTACATGTGGCAGCAAGGCGACCCGCGCGGCGGTTGATTAGCCACTACCAGACTTCCGCCTGGTTGAATAGAGGACTTTTGCAAAGTTCAAGGAATAAAAGCCTAGTATATAACCTTCTTGGTTGGAGTTAATTGGCCTATAAGTGTTGGCCGGCCTGGCAAATTGCAAGTCGCAAACTATAGTCCTCGGCCATGTGACGTTAACTTATCTGGCGTGTTTTCTGTCTTTTCCTGACCAATTTCTTCTATTTTTTTGACGCGGAGCGGCTTTTAATTGTGGACAGTGTAACAGCGGGGCTCAAGCACCGCCAAATCGACCATGCCAAACAGCTCTGAGCTTTAGGCGTTGTGGTTTTCGCACTGGGATTGCGATATTTTTTCTCTCTGTTGTTGATGACTTGTTCTGTGGTGAATCCTGCACTTGAAATGAATCCTCTGGCCGGCCGACTCTCCTAGCATACTATTGACTCTATTTGTCCACTTTCTACAATTAGACCACCGATCCGTGGAGCCTGGTAGAGGCTACACTTGACTGAGGGTGGCATCCTGTCTAAAACGTGCCTACGTATCTTGTGCTTGCGTCGAGGTTTGTTACAATAAATTTGATTTGAATTGGTGACAATAGCACTGAGAACAATGCCCTCACACCGTGTCATTATTCGTCGTTCATGAATTTGATAACAGCAGATATTCCAACAACACCCGCATTCGCCGGATGACGTTTGCGACGCGTGTTCATGAATATTAATTGAGGCAAGCAGGAGTGACCACGTGCACCTGGTCATACCACAGGGAAGATGATTACGTCATTTACCATATATGGTAAGACGCTCAGAGGCGGTGAAGACGAAAACGCAGACGAAAAACCCCGCCAAATTGGCTTATAAATCATTTTTAAGTGATTTTGTGCCAAAAATGATAACAGGGTTCTTTTAGTAAATATCTCATGCACTATCATACCAAATTTCGGGTCCCTTGGGTTTAATACCTGGGCACGGGAGGCACAATTATACAGTTCGGTCAAAACACCACCTAAAAACATCCATAAAATCATTTTAAAAGTATCTATCAAAAAACCGAAAAAAACGTCTGAGGGTATTGACCCAAGGTACACTTGTGCCAAATTTCAGGTCATTCGGGCTAAGAACGACGGAGAGGAAACACTTTAAAGGTCGTGACAGGAGAAAGAAAGAAAGAAAGAAAGAAGAAACGGTACGAAAACAATATTTTCACTCGAAGCGTACCTTCGGTACGCGGAGTGAAAATAATCAATATTTAATGTACACACATATGGAGGGTTAATTTACTGATCCGAAACCAACCAACATACATGCATTCATACGTACAAACCAATGTCAGTTAAAGCAAAACTGCGTTGGTGAGGTAACATTAAATTCACATTAGATGCTTCTCGTATATTTGAACAATTAGCTCTTTCAAATTCCATACAGATACATCGCCCCCCCTGCTAATATGTCAAGGTCATGACGACTGTTTTACACAATATACTTCAGAACCCCACACGGCAATGACCGCACGGCGCGACATAGATGAATTTTCCGGTGGAACTTCGGCGGGTCTCAGTGAAAGAGTTATCAATATTGCACCACCCCAGATAGGCGCGCTGCTTAAATGTCACCTTTTGAGTCTCCCTCGGTCCCGACCGCGGCATGAAAAATTAATTCCGGCGGTACACGACAGCGCTCTCCCCGTGCGTGCTCAATCCGTGCAACCTCAAGGTCATTGGCATTTCCTCAGACTGTCGTCTGCAAGTCCGGGACGCTAATAATCAATTTTCCCGCCATGTGGAAGTCTTGAAACGGTTTCTAACGTGCCGTAATCGTGACATGCTCCCTCCCCTACATATATAGCTACAGCCGCATATTGGTGTTTGCAAAACTTTATCGAGCGAACCACGCGCCGCTGGGAGAATGGACCGATCCTGCCGAACGCCATATCAACAAATAGAACCCCCTATTCTTTTTCGAACATCTAACGCCATATCGAACAAATAGGACCCCCTATTCTTTTTCGAACACCTCCGTACCTAACGTACGCTATATCGAACAAATAGAACCCCCTATTCGTTTTTTAACACCTCCGTACCTAATGCCACATCGAACAAAAAGAACCCCCTATTCGTTTTTTAACACCCTCCGTACCTAAAATATCACTGCCCTTCAGCGAGTCCGGTGACCCTAATTTGCTCACCGGAATTTCCTTGACGCGTTACGTCCCGACCTTTGCCAATCTTAGGTCCAGTTCTACGCGAAATTTTCTCACTGAGTGACCTTTTCCAATTTTTGGTTTACCCCCGACAACCTTTCAGTAGATTTTCCCCCGCCCCGGTGACTCGGAGTCGGCATGATTTCGGGTTCGCTCTTCAGGTGCCGTTCCGAGTGGAATAACAATCGTAGACATGGCAAGTAACAAGTACAAGCCCGAGAAAAAAACTTCCAATATAATGGCATTTTATACCAACTATAAAGAACAGAAAACATCTGAGTCAACTTGTTACCTCCTTAAAAAGAAGGCAGGGTATACCGAACGATAGATTCTTCATTTTTGTTATTTCATATCTTCAGCTTTGACCTTGGAATTGACGTTGACATTCTATGACATTCGTATTTTCTGCGTACATGTATTTGCTACTTTTGCAACTCTTTAACAGTATGGATAGAAACGACCGAAATTTGATGGGCACGCGGATGCCATACATAATCAAATCAACAGGTCTTAGATATACAAGCTTAATTAAGGATATAGCCTGGTATCGTTAGTTGTGTAAATATGCCAAAAAACGTCCAGTTATTGGTTCCAACCGTGCTACTCACACGCAGCAGCATCCTTGTATTTCTGTCACGTTTTCTAGCGTGCTTTGCGATATCTTCCCGGTAGCAAAGTGATTTTTATAACGAAATATTTTACGTCTCCTCTGATCACATTGACAAATTTGGCGGCGTTCAAATGTCAGGTTGAACATCGTTATCATCCGTCTCACTGTCCAGGACGTATCACGTCGTGTTCTATGTCGAAGCATTGGTTTAGTGTTACCTTCGCCGAGAAGGTTATAAATGCTTTAGGTGCCGACTGCGCCGTTTCTCTTTCAAGCTTGCGAGTTGCGGCATTAGAAATCTGTTTAAATCATGCAAATTAGGGTCTTATTTACATAATTTATGAGGGAATGGGGATCTAGTGGTGTAACTGCAGAGTGTTTGGCTCAGAACCCAAATTCAGGGGTGCCTAAGCATTTGCACGATCCCTATGAAATTCGTACGAATATTATGTGATACACACGAATCACTATGCGAAAACGCACGAATATTATGAAATTCGCACGAATCACTATGCGAAATCGTACGAATTTTATGAAATTCGCACGAATCACTATGTGACACACACAAACAATGGGAGGCATTTAGAATATGTCAAATATCATTAGGCGAAGGTATGAGGTCGTGGAACTCTAGTTTGTGGTTTTGCGCCCTTTCCAGCGTGTCCTTGGTGTGCCGTAGCACATTAAACGCGTAACGTAAAGTTAAATAATGTCAGGTCAGCTCTGTCCAACATTTTCCTCTGCACCATACGTCATTCCATTCTCTGGTGAATTTCTGTTTTGAAAACCACAGACACGGTGATAATGGTATAATTGAGATAACGGAGGATGAAGACCTTTAAAAAGGACCGGTACAACATTTAGTAGCTTTGGTCTCTTGGGGAATTGGGTAATAGTTTAGTTTGCTAATCCTTCCCGCACCGGGTGGTGCGTAGGGCGGCGCCTTTCTCGGTTAACGTTTTAAAGAGCCCTTGGGCCACACCACGTTGTTCAGCTTGCTAGTCCCTAGTAGTCACTGGCAGTGGCGTGTGTGTGTTCAATTATTTTCAGTCTTTCCCAAATGCTGTGTGCTAAGCAAAGAATTCAGTATGTACATTCTTTAAAGTCTTTGGTATGAGCCGTCCAGGAATGGAACTCGCAACCTACTAATGAATGCAGGGCAAACACTCTACTCACTTGCCTATAAGACCCTTTCACAGAGATCAGAACGTAGTCTGTGTAACGTAAACTCCGCTATCCGGAGCTTGTAGCCTCCTCCCCGCGCGGCAATGTACGACGGGCCTGAGAAGCGCGATTAAATCAGGCTAATCAGAACGCATGTGCGGCGATATGAATTCTAGGTAATATGTCAAAGGTAAAGGCCTCGACTTGTACTGCCCCAGGTGGAAAACGGAAGAGAGGAAGAGGACATTCAGTGAAGACGTGAAAAGAGCCAACATCACTTGGGAACAGGCAAAGATCGCTGCAACCGATAGAGGAAACTTGCTGCCCAATTGTTCCCAATACTACTTTCTCACGCGGCGGCCATGATAGATCGAAGAAGAGGTCAATGAGGCAAACAGACAAAACTTATTTCTAAAATCAGGTCCCATTTAGTTTTCCCCCAAACCACACAAATTTTCATGATATAAGATAGAATAATAAATATTACAAGAAGTGTTATGCACCGAAAGATGTAGCAATTTAGAGTAGTGTAGACTGACCCCATAGTCCCTTAAGAGATGCAAAATAAAAACATAATAATGCAAATTTTTAACGAATTTGCAGCCATTCACTTATTGGTCGATTTCCTAATTGGCAGGCTACCATTGGTCGAACTGCTAATTATGATGGACAGCCTTTTGTTTGCCACATTGAACTCGCCAGTAAAGTTTAGATCTATCATGGCCGCCGCGTGAGAAAGGTGTATGGCATGCACGGGAGGGCCAAAGGTATATGGTCTAACTCTAAAGTAAAGGCCTCGAAAAAGAAATTAGGCCTTGTCTCGACCATTGTTTTGATTTGCATAACAACATCCAGTCGAGCTTTGCTTTCTTATCCTGGGTCTTTAAGGTGGGGTCACACATGCGTATATATTCAAGTCCGTTTGAGGTGCGTATGAAGCTCTTAGTCTCTACCAGGCTCCACAGGTCGCAGGAAAAACAGTAGAAATTGGACAAATATAGATACATAACATGCCAGATGAGTTAGCTGACCGAGAAGTATGGTTAGCGACCCAGCTAACTCGTCTGACATGTTACCCTTTACGTTTGTCCAATTTCTATTATTTTTACAACGACCTGTGGAGCCTGGTAGAGGCGAATACGCCCATGCGCGCCTCATACGGACTTGAATATATACGCA